>NC_052162.1:95263456-95485306 GCF_902713615.1 Scyliorhinus canicula
CCTCTCCTCCGCTCCCCCCCTCTCTCCTCCGCTCCCCCCCTCTCGTCCTCCGCTCCCTCCCCCTCCTCCTCCCGCTCCCCCCCCTCCTCTCCTCCGCTCCCCCCCTCTCTCCTCCGCTCCCCCCCTCTCCTCCTCTCCCCCCCCCCTCTCCTCCTCTCCCCCCCCCCCTCTCCTCCTCTCCCCCCCCCCTCTCTCCTCCCTCTCCCCCCCCCTCTCCCCACGCCGTTACCCGTCCTCTCTCTCAACGCGCCACTTCTGCAGCGCGTTAAAATGACGCGTATGGCGTCGGTCCGATGCTGGCCCCTCCGGGAACGGAGATTAGCGGCCTAAAAGGACCCGACGCCGGAGTCAACTGCACCGCTTTTGCTCGCCGGAAATCGGCGTCACGACGGTCCACGGAGAATTTCGCCCCTGGATTCTTGTAGGATTCCCCCGAAGTGGTGAATATTCGGCAGGTCGTGAGTTTAGGCAATTTGTGGCTTCCGTATCAGGAGGTTCAATGTTTTTACAGGTGGATTTGGATTTAGGAATCAGGCTTTGCAGCCTCTGGATACTTAAAAGGTAAACATGACACTGCCTCATCTGCAGCAGTTGCCTTTTTGGTGTTTTTGTGCAAACTGCTCAGGTCTTTTTTGGATCAAAACTTGCCATCCCCAGCTGGTTTCAGTCAAATGACCAATGCTGGTATTGTTTAACCAGAATGATGTGGAGATGCCGGCGTTGGACTGGGGTGAGCACAGTAAGAAGTCTTACAACACCAGGTTAAGTTCCAACAGGTTTGTTTCCAACACGAGCTTTCGGAGCACTGTTCCTTCCTCAGGTGAGTGACTCACCTGAGGAAGGAGCAGTGCTCCGAAAGCTCGTGTTGGAAACAAACCTGTTGGACTTTAACCTGGTGTTGTAAGACTTCTTACTTTAACCAGAATGGTATCGAAGTCCAAAGTGCAATAGGACACAGAAGGCGCTTTCACACGTATTCTGTGGATAATTGGTCCCTTCAGCTCTCTTTTGTGATCTTGGAGATGAGAAGTCTAGAGGCTTGCTAATTCTGTGTTGAGAGAAATAGCCAAACAATAGGTGTGAATTCCTCAAAGGGGTATTTGTGTAGGCATGTCTGTTCAAGGGTAACTACCTCTTCCCAAAATTAGGAATAAAGAACTTTCTGGAAACTTGAGATATTCTGTGCTAACACTGTAATGATCGCTTGGCAATTGGTAACCATCTTAGCCACCTTGTGAGTGTCCATTTCAAATCATACAGGACAGTTCCAGAAGCTTCCACAGGAACACAGTCCAGGTTTGGAGTCATGAATAGGACTGCACAATCCATGGCAACGGCATGAGGTTGAAATTCAGTTCAAGAACTTTTTTTTTATAAATTTAGATTACCCAATTATTTTTTCTATTAAGGGGCAATTTAGCATGGCCAATCCACCTACTCTGCACATTTTTGGGTTGTGGGGGCGAAACCCACGCAGACACGGGGAGAATGTGCAAACTCCACACGGACAGTGACCCAGAGTCGGGATCGAACCTGGGACCTTAGCGCCGTGAGGCGGTTGTGCTAACCACTAGGCCACCGTGCTGCCCTGTTCAAGAACTTCTAACTTTTTATGTAAAGTCTGGAAGTGTAAATATGGTGGCAATAAAAATGGCCATGAAGCTGTTGGACTGTTGTAAATACTCAACTGGCCCACTAATTTTCTTTCAGAAAAGAAACCCTGAGCCCTTACCTAGTCCGTTCTACATGTGACCCAATCCCACGCTCAATGTGATTGACGCTCTACTGCCCTCTGACGTAGCCACAAGCCACTCTGCTGCATCTTAAGCAAGTAGGGCAATGAGTAATAAATCCTGCCCCCTACCAGTCAGTGATCCTCAGGTTAAATCGCCATTCACCAGCTCTCGCCTTCAAAGGAGAAAATAGCCTATGGTCATCTGAGACTGTGGCGACTTTACTTACACATCCCAATATAAAAGCATAGAAGCCTTCTGGTACTTTTTGCACTGTTAATTGTCGGGCAGCAGGGTAGCATGGTGGTTAGCATAAATGCTTCACAGCTCCAGGGTCCCAGGTTCGATTCCCGGCTGGGTCACTGTCTGTGTGGAGTCTGCACATCCTCCCCCTGTGTGCGTGGGTTTCCTCCGGGTGCTCCGGTTTCCTCCCACAGTCCAAAGATGTGCGGGTTAGGTGGATTGGCCATGCTAAATTGCCCGTAGTGTCGTAATAAAAGTAAGGTTAAGGGGGGGTATAGGGTGGATACGTGGGTTTGAGTAGGGTGATCATGGCTCGGCACAACATTGAGGGCCGAAGGGCCTGTTCTGTGCTGTACTGTTCTATGTTCTATGTTTAATTTAAGTGTGATTTCGACACAATTAAATGAGGCATTATATGAAGAAGCACAGTGGTTAGCACTGCTGCCTCACAGAGCCAGGGACCCCGGGTTCAATTTCGGCCTTGGGTGACTGCCGTGTGGAGTTTGCACTTTCGTGCTGTTTCTGCGTAGGTTTCCTCCGGGGTGCTCCGGTTTCCTCCCACAGTCCAAAGATGCGCAGATAAGGTGGATTGGCCATGCAGGGCAGCATGATAGTACAGTGGGTAGCACTGTTGCTTCACAGCTCCAGGGTCCCAGGTTCGATTCTGGCTTGGGTCACTGTCTATGTGGAGTCTGCACTTTCTCCCTGTGTCTGCGTGGGTTTCCTCCAGGCACTCTGGTTTCCTCCCACAAGCCATGAAAGACGGGTTGTTAGGTAATTTGGACATTCTGAATTCTGCCTCTGTGTATCGAACAGGCGCCGGAACGTGGCGACTAGGAGCGCTTCACAGTAACTTCACTGCAGTGCTAATGTAAGCATACTTGTGACAGTAAAGATTATAAAAAATTGCCCCCAGTGCCCAAAGATCTGCATGTTAGGTGGGGTTATTGGGTTACGGGGGATAGGGCAGGGGAGTGGGCTTAGATGGGGTGTTTTGTCAGAGGGTCAGTGCAGACTCGATGGGGTGAATGGCCTCCTTCAGCGCTGTAGGAATTCTATGGATTCTACGGTTCTAATTCTATGGAAGTGGGCGGATAGCTGAGAGCCTTGTGGACATTGATGGTGCTGCACGTTTTCTACTGAAATTTATGTTTACTCTAAAAAGACAAATAGGCAAGATTTAAACACAGCATCTGTTAGAGGAAGCATCAGTCATGTGACTGTGGAAATCCCACATAACTCAGCTTGTGGGTGTGATTCATGTCACTAATCTATAATTAATAATAATTATTATTAATCGGTCATTTTGATTGTGAGCTGGGGAGGGGGTTTAGACCGACTCAGCAGGATGGCTGTACAAGCTCAAACAGCCCATACTATAAGGGAAGCTCACTCACAGCCATCAGAGCACCCCGCTAGCTTCAATTGAGAGCTGGAATTCTGGTCTCCACTCTCTGGGAATGTCTGGAATGGGGTTTCCTGCCAAGTCACATGGGATTCACTGTCACTGAGCCAAAGGCACACTCCTCTTGTGAGGTAATGAATTATAAATTGCATATTCCTTTTTAGCCTCATATGCTTCATCATTATTTTTACCTCCTGTTGACTGAGATTGAACAACACTGGTAATACCGTGAATCCAGTGAAAGAACAAGTTTCCTACCTCATCTCAAAGTGCCGACTGAACCTTTGCAACATCAGTTTTTTTATTCCCCCCTGAAATGCATTATGATCAGAAGTGAGTATGACAAACAACAACCAGAATTTATTGCCCATCCCTAATGAAATGAATGAAAATCGCTTATTGTCACAAGTAGGCTTCAATGAAGTTACTGTGAAAAACCACTTTGCCTTTGAACTGAAGGGCTTGCTGGGCCATTGTAGAATTTAAGAGTCAACCACATTGCTGTAGATCTGGAGTGACATGCAGGCTGGACCAGGTAAGGGCGACAGATTTCCTTTCCTGAAGCACACGAGTGAACAACTATCGAGAATGGTTTCATGGTCATCATTAGACTTCTTAGTTCCAGATTTTTTGATTTATTGAATTCAAATTTCACCATCTGCCATTTGAACCCGGCTCCCCAGAGCATTACGCTGGATCCCTGGATCACTAGTCCAGCAGCAATGCAGCCACCTCCTCAGACCGAGAGGAGTTTCTACTGGAATCCAGCACTAGCTGGGATCGCCGGTGAGCACTGTGCTGTCCAACGTGAGTCAGTCGCAATGGGCAAGATCCAACATGGAGGACAGCGAGCAGCCTGTTAGTTAAACCTTGTGCTAGACTGCTGTAACTCTGGTTAATCAGAATAGAGGAAACTGTCACTAAACCAATCACTATAAATAACTACAGCAGCAAGGCCAGAGCTTCACCTACATCGAACGCCTCCACCATATCCCCGTAACCCCACCTAATTTTTGGACACTGAGGGGCAATTTAGCATAGCCAATCCACCTAACGTGCACATTTTTGGACTGTGGGAGGGAACCGGAGCACCCGGAGGAAACCCACGCAGACCCGGGGAGGAAGTGCAAGCTCCACACAGGTAGTCACCCGAGGCCAGAATCGAACCCGGGTCCCTAAAGCTGCGAGGCAGCAGTGCTAACACTGTGCCACCATGCTTTACTGGAGCAAGTCCCTGGAGCGACGCTGTCTGTGCTGCCACACGATTGTAAAACAGATTTCCACTGTAGTCCGAATAACTCCAGAGGAAATACTCGACTTGAAGAATCCATTGAATCAATGAGAGTATTATTTAGTTATTTCATGGAAATCTTCCAGATGTTGAAAATAACTATCCTGTGTTCCTGCTAATGGATCCTTCCTGGTGGTGCTCAGGCAGCACGGTAGCATTGTGGTTAGCATAAATGCTTCACAGCTCCAGGGTCCCAGGTTCGGTTCCCGGCTGGGTCACTGACTGTGCGGAGTATGCACGTCCTCCCCGTGTGTGCGTGGGTTTCCTCCGGGTGCTCCGGTTTCCTCCCACAGTCCAAAGATGTGCGGGTTAGGTGGATTGGCCATGCTAAATTGCCCATAGTGTCCTTAAAAGTAAGATTAAGGGGGGGTTGTTGGGTTACGGGTGTAGGGTGGATACGTGGGGTTGAGTAGGGTGATCATTGCTCGGCACAACATCGAGGGCCGAAGGGCCTGTTCTGTGCTGTACTGTTCTATATCAATAGGGAGATCTGTTATTTTGTGAGAGGGCGTTATCTCAGAGATTACAACGTATTATCTCGCTGCTCAGTTGGGAGCAATGTTTATTACCCTTGCCCTTCCCCTTTAAAGCCACATAATGTAACCTTTGTTCAAAAGGCACATCCCAAGTATAGCCAAGAGGCTGATTGCTGCTGCTGAGGACTGTTTGCGGATTGGCAACACCTGGTAGATTCCTGGCTCTGGGTTGGACGATAGAACAGCAGGAAGCGACGCTTTCAATTTTGTCCCCCAAATGTTACTTATTCACTGGGGCATGCCCCAACAGTTTAGCTGTGGTTTGGCCATGCAAATGAAGGGTAGACTTTGCATACATACAATTTTCAAGATCTGATAAGATCAGGACAAATGTTTCATAGAGATAAAGGGAATGCAAAACAAAGGGAAGTCTATAAGTAGAAGGAACATGACGAGAACTTTTCTTGTGTTTTTAGCCATTACCACAACAACAAAACTTTGCACTCATGTAGCACCATGCCATGGTGCTCCGCAGGAGACAAAGTTAACACACACAAGAAGGAAATGTTAGGATTAATTAGAAAAGTTAGTATACAGCTACAGCACGTGATTAGGAAGGTAAATGGAATGTTTTCATTTATTTCAAGGGGAATGAAATATTAAAGTGGGGATGTTTTGCTACAGTTGTACAGAGCGTTGGTGAGGCCATTGCCGGGATTTTCAATCACGGGTCCGCCTCGCCACCGCTGCGGGCGACGACGTGGAATTTGGCACTCAGCCAAATTTCCCATTCACTGCAGTGGGACCGGAAAATCCCGCTGCCGGGAACGGACGGAGATTCCCGGCCGATATTGTATATAGGGGTGTTGTATATAGTTTTGATGTCCGTATTTAAGGAAGGACAAAAATGCATTGGAAGCAGTTCAGATGAGAATCACACCTGGGACGAAGGGGGTTATCTTATAAAGTAAAGTTGGGAAGGCAGGGCCTATATCCACTGGAGTTTAGAAGTTGAGAGGTGATCTTATTGAAGCATGTAAGATCCTCAGGGTCTTGACAGGGTGGATACTGAAAGGGGGCGGAATTCTCCAACCCCTCGCAGGGTTGGAGAATCGCCCGGGGGCGGCGTAAATCCCGCCCCCGCCGTGGCCGGAATTCTCCGCCACCCGGGAATTGGGAATCGCGCCGCGCCGATCGGCGTACCCCCCCGTGGCGATTCTCCGGCCCGCGATGGGGCCGAAGTCCCGCCGCTGACAGGCCTCTCCCGCCGACGTGGTTTCAACCACCTCTGGTGGCGGCGGGATTGGCGGCGCGAGCGGGCCCTGGGCGATCGGACCAGGGGGGTGCCCCAACGGTGGCCTGGCCCGCGATCGGGGCCCACCGATCGGCGGGCAGGCCAGTGCTGTGGGGGCATTCTTTTTCTTCCGCCGCCGCCACGGCCTCCACCATGGCGGAGGTGGAAGAGATCCCCCCCTACCGCGCATGCGCCGGTGGTGACGTCAGCGGCCGCTGACGCACCGGCGCATGTACAAACCGGTGAAGGCCTTTCGGCCAGCCCCGACGCCGGCCGGCGTTAAAGGCCATTGGTGCCGGTTTTGCCGCCAGTCGGCGTGGCGCCAACCACTCCGGCACGGGCCTAGCCCCTAAAGGTGCGGAGAAATCCGCACCTTTGGGGAGGCCCGACGCCGGAGTGGTTGGCGCCACTCTGCTACGCAGGGACCCCCGCCCCACCTGGTAGGGGGAAATCCCGCCAAGGATGTCTCCCCTCATGGGAGAGACTAGAACCAAGGACACAGTTTAAAAATGAGGGCTTCTCCCATTTAGGATGGAGATAAGAATTTATTTTCCCCTTAGATGGTCGTGAGCCTTTGGAATTCTCTTTCCCCACAGCGTGGAGTCTGGGTCATTGAATATTTTTAAGGCAGCTGTATATAGATTGTTGGCTAAAACGTGAAGGAGGTGGAATGTGGAATTGAAGACCACAATTAAATCAGCTTCGATCTTACTGAATGGCGGGACAGGCTCCAGGGGCTGAATGGCCTACTCCTGCTTCTAATTTGTACATTGGTATATATCTTCTATATACATTCACGAGATGTGGGCATCGCTGGTTGGGCTAGCATTAAGAGTCACTGGTGTGGAACTGGAGTTATATGAAGGCGAGGCGAGGTAAGGATGCCTGAACTCCTTCCCTAAAAGGAGATTGGTGAACCAGGTGGGTTGTTCTGACAATAATTCCAGATTTTCATTGAATTCAAATGTCATCATCTGCCATGGTGGGACTCGAACCCCAGAAAATCACCTTGAATTTCTGGATTACTAGTCCAACAACAATCTAAGCTAAGCCACTGCCACTGTATGTGACCAAACACTTCGAATCATAGACTTTATGGTGCAGAAGGAGGCCATTCGGCCCATCGAGTCTGCACAGGCCCTTGGAAAGAGAACCCGACTCAACCCCATGTCTCTACCCTATCCCCGTAACCCCATCTCACCTTTTGGGCACTAAGGGGCATATTATCATGACCAATCTACCTAACCTGTACATCTTTGGACTGTGGGAGGAAACTGGAGCACCGGGAGGAAATCCAATCAGACACGGGGAGAAACTGCAAACTCCACACAGACAGTCACCGAAGCCAGAATTGAACCAGGGACCCTGGAGCTGTGAGGCAGCAGTGCTAACCACTGTGCCGCCCATTGATCACAAGAGGGTTACAGAGGGAATTCAGGGCTTAGGGCCAAAGGCTTGATCCACAATAGTGGGGCAATGTGAGAGGGGGAAATATGTTAAGAGTTTGTGCAAGAGACCAGAGTTCTCAGAAGGTTTCAGTGCTGGTTATAGGTTCCTGAGTTAGAAATTGATGCAATTTGTGAAGCTGTGAATCGATTGATATTACTGCTCCACAGATGTTTACGAGCATGGATTTATTTAAGTTTAGAAAGATCGGACGATAAAGAAAAATAAATACCAATACAGCTAAACAAATATCTCAATAAATAACCTCAGATTTATTTATTTTTGTTTTAATTTGAGAGTACCCAATCATTTTTTCCAATTAAGGGGCAATTTAGCATGTTCAATCCACCTACCTTGCACATCTTTGAGTTGTGGGGGCGAAACCCACGGAAACACGGGGAGCATGTGCAAACGCCACACGGCCAGTGACCCAGAGCCGGGATCGAACCTCGGCGTCGTGAGACTGCAGTGCTACCACTGCGTCACCGTGCTGCCCTATTCAGATTTATTATTAACTAATCTGTGACTAAACAGAGGATCAGTATTCAAATATTTCCCAACATGGCACTAACCTCTGAAACCTGTCTATTAGTTTCTTTATCATCTTCTCTGTGATTCCTGGGCAGCTTGCTTCCACCATGTTGATGCTTTTTTCAAGTTCGTTTATTGCTTCAGTCTTCACTGCGTCACCTCTTTCCTGTTCTTTAAGCTGGTTTGAGAAAGATGCATGGGTTTTAGTCCTGTCCTGAATACTCCCTCTTGTAAAAATAAAGCAGGCACACCCTGACAAGCAGCCTCAGCATTTCACCCACCTCAGCAAATAGAGGAGCAATCACGGTCGATAAACACGTTGATAACTTCTTGAGGTCTTGGTCCTATAGAGCGGTAGAATGAAAATGTTAACAGCTGCTTAGATGAGTGTGAAAATACTGGCGGAGGCAACTCAGACTGGACCAGTGACTACAGTGTACAATCCTTGAAACAAGAACGTTTGGCAAAATCTGTCTCTATTTCCTCTCACACCATTCACACTTCACTGCTGACATGAAGTACGGAGTTGGAATTCCACTCCAGAACGCCAAACATAAAATCCTAGCCGACATTCCCAGGCAGTGCTGAGAGGGTTCGGCACTTTAGGTGGCGAGGCCATTCAGACAGGATGTTCTTAGATGGTCATGAGAGATCCCACTCCACTATTTAAACAGCAGCAGGAGACCTCTCCCCGGTGTCCTAACCAGTGTTGCTCTGTCCACTAACACCAGTAAATTAGATTAGCCAATCATTCTCGCCTGATATTTGGTGGGAACTTGCTGCGCGCAGTTTGGACTCTGCTGGGCTTCCTCCATCAAATACATTAGCTTCTCAGCTGCTCATCCCTCGGGTCTCTGTGGAATATCTTTCCTTCACAACCTGCTGCTCTTTTGCAAATTAAACAGCCCTATTCTAAATGAATTCAGAAGGAAGTGTATGGAGGGAGGAGTAGCAGGCCGTTCCTTGCGGAGAACATTTAGTTACTTACTGTTCCATTCTGCAGTTTCTTTTGGTCAGGTTTCTTTCGAACTGTGGTGAAGGACCACTCGATGGGTTTGGCATTTTTATTCTCCTTGTCATTACTTCCACTAAAGGAGAAAAAAAAAGCAAAGGTCAAAGGTCCACGTGGCATCTCTTCAGAAGTGTGAATGTTACCTTCTCGTTCATAGACAGGCTCTTCAACCACGGGAAGGTCTCACCCACGAACCCTGCTTGACACTATACGCGCACTGCTGCTGCCACCGAGGTCAGCTTGCTCCATACGGAGCAGTATACACTAGGCCGTGACTTTTTCCAAACCGCCACTGGCCAATGACCTGCCCAAAGACAGGATATTTCCAGTTTGGACTTGGGATAACTTTGCACACCTCACAATGGAGAGTGTACTTGGGAAAGGCAAGTAAGGAATTACACAACATCCCACAGGAGGAAATGATTTTCAGAGCATTCGTAATCAAGTCTTTGCGAATGGTTCCGAGCCTCATGACAGCTATGGTTCAATGGGTAGCAGTCTAACCTCTGACTCAGAAGACTGTGATTTAAAAGTCCCATTCCAGAGCACTAAATGTTGGCTAACATGCTCTGTTTATACTTGGGGAGTGCTACATTGTCCAGCTGTCATATCTGAGATTGTACGGCAGTTCTCCCTAGTGACTTGGCCAATATTTATCCCTTAACCAACGTCATTAAAAATAGTTTATCTCAGAGGGCCAACGCTTCAACCCAAATATTTGTCAACAGCTTCAACGGTAGGATGATACAACAGATGTGAGTAGAATTTGAAGAATGTGTCTGTGCACATGTGCCTGTCAGTGTCTTGTGTGTATGGTGTGTTGATGTGGATGCGTTCTTGGTGCACATGCGTGTGTGTATGTATGTGTGCGCACTTGTTTGCACGTGCCCATGCATGTGTGTCTCAGCATGTGCATCACTCTCCATGTGTGTTCGTACCTGTGATTCTGGGTAAATGACTGAAAGTGATATCAGATTAGTTGTATATGAACATGTTTTATTATCAAACCTTTATGTCACTAACAGCACCTTCTTTAGTCGTTAACTCGACCCTGATCACTCCCTTTGTCTTGTGCCCATGACATTTTTGTCAAATCTCTCCAAGCTCCCACCTATCCTCAATGTTTTATTTTGCTCTGCCTCCTCTTAAACAGTATAAGATCCATCACATTCTCCCCCTCTTTAGCACTGATGACGAGTCATGTGGACTCAAAACATTAGCTCTGTTTCTTTCTCCACAGATGCTGCCAGATCTACTGAGATTTTCCAGCATTTTCTGATTTTACAATCCGATTGGTTGCTGCTATTGCGTTATTAATTTCCTGTTTTAAAAATATCCTGTTCACTGACAGCTAGTATGCCAAGAATATGAAATGAAAATTTCTTATTGTCACAAGTAGGCTTCAAATGAAGTTACTGTGAAAAGCCCCTAGTTCTAACAGTGCTCAAGAATTTTTTTTTATAAATGTTTTTATTCAGTTTTCATATTTTATATTGAACAAATTACAAATTGTTAGGAGAGAGAGACAAAACAAAAAAAAAAAAAACCAAACACGCAAAAATTAACATACATATTTACAGGTAAGCATCTTCGTAGTAGTAACTGCGCCCCCCCCCCTCCCCCCCCCCCCCCCCCCCCTCAACATGTTTATTTAGCTTGGTTTTGGGCCTTAGCTAGCCATCGAACCCCCGTAACGAACCTGTATCCCCCCCCCCCTCCCGCTACCTTCCCCCGACTATTCTTCCTCTTGTACATTGGCCACAAACAGGTCCCGGAACAGTTGCATGAATGGCTCCCACGTTCTGTGGAAGCCGTCGTCCGACCCTCGGATGGCAAATTTGATTTTCTCCATTTGGAGAGATTCCGAGAGGTCGGACAGCCAGTCCGCAGCTCTGGGCGGTGCTGCTGACCGCCAGCCAAACAGGATTCTACGGCGGGCGATCAGGAAGGCAAAGGCAAGGGCGTCCGCCCTCCTCCCCAGGAATAGATCTGGCTGGTCTGAAACCCCGAAGACCGCCACTATCGGGCATGGCTCCACCCTCACCCCCACCACTTTGGACATAGCCTCGAAGAAGGCTGTCCAGTACTCCACAAGTCTGGGGCAAGACCAGAACATGTGGGCGTGGTTGGCCGGGCCTCTTTGGCACCGCTCACATCTGTCTTCCACCTCCGGGAAGAACCGACTCATACGGGTTCTTGTTAAGTGGGCTCTATGTACCACTTTTAGTTGCGTCAGGCTGAGCCTTGCGCACGTGGAGGTGGAGTTGACCCTATGCAGTGCTTCGCTCCAGAGTCCCCACCCTATCTCCATCCCCAGGTCGTCCTCCCACTTCCTCCTTGTTGCGTCCAGTACGGTGTCGTCCCTATCTACCAGTCGGTCATACATGTCACTACAGTTCCCTTTCTCTAGGATACTTGCGTCCAGTAGGTCTTCCAGTAGTGTCTGTCGTGGCGGTTGTGGGTACGTCCTTGTCTCCTTTCGTAGGAAGTTTTTGAGCTGCAGGTACCGTAGCTCGTTCCCCCCAGCTAGCTGAAATTTCTCTGTCAGTTCGTCCAGTGTTGCGATCCTGTCGTCCGTGTATAGGTCCCTGACTGTCAGTGTTCCCCCGTCCTGCCTCCACCTTTTGAAGGTGGCGTCGGTCAGTGCTGGTTTGAACCTATGGTTGTTGCAGATGGGAGCCCTGTTCGACATTTTGGTCAGGCCAAGTTGCTGCCGCAGTTGGTTCCAGGATTGGAGGGTGGCTGTCACCACTGGGCTGCTGGAGTGTTTTTTGGGTGGGGATGGGAGTGCTGCCGTGGCGAGGGCCCGGAGGGAGGTTCCCATGCAGGAGGCCTCCTCCGCACGCACCCACTCAGCTTCTGGCTCCTGGATCCATCCCCTTACTCGCTCGGCTGTTGCTGCCTAGTGGTAGAATTGTAGATTCGGGAGGGCTAACCCTCCCCTGGTTTTTGTTTTTTGTAAGACCTTCTTTGGGATCCTAGCATTTTTACCCCCCCATACGAACGCCATGATGAGTTTGTCCAGCGCTTTGACAGTGCTCAAGAATGACAAAAAAAACGGAGTTAGTGATGAGAATCTATTCTTCTAGCGTGCACAGAGCTGGAGCAGAAATACCAACCAGTTTGCCAGTCTATTATAGCAATAAATTAACATCCACCCAGTCAAGATTAACAATGTGAAACAACACATCCACTCAGGAGACATAACATTCAGTCAGAAGTGACAATGTAATTGACAAAAGGTCCAGAAGTGACTTTCTTTGAGGCCTATGCACCACTGCATTTGGCCAAGATGCTACAGACGTTCTACACTAATTTGCCTGGCCTCCCAGAAGGAGTTTTTTTTATCCAGCGCCTCTTCTCAAAGGTGGGACCAAGCACAGGGAATGTGTCTTAAAGCGTTCCTGCTTTTTATTATGGCATCTTAAATTATAAGAACATAAGAACTAGGAGCAGGAGTAGGCCATCTGGCCCCTCGAGCCTGCTCCGCCATTCAATGAGATCATGGCTGATCTTTTGTGGACTCAGCTCCACTTTCCGGCCCGAACACCATAACCCTTAATCCCTTTATTCTTCAAAAAACTATCTATCTTTATCTTTAAAATATTTAATGAAGGAGCCTCAACAGCTTTACTGGGCAAGGAACTCCATAGATTCACAACCCTTTGGGTGAAGAAATTCCTCCTAAACTCAGTCCTAAATCTACTTCCCCTTATTTTGAGGCTATGGCCCCTAGTTTTGCTTTCACACACCAGTGGAAACAACCTGCCTGCATCTATCCTATATATTCCCTTCATAATTTTATATGTTTCTATAAGATCCCCCTCATCCTTCTAAATTACAACGAGTACAGTCCCAGTCTACTCAACCTCTCCTCGTAATTGAACCCCTTCAGCTCTGGGATTAACCTAGTGAATCTCCTCTGCACACCCTCCAGCGCCAGTACATCCTTTCTCAGGTAAGGAGACCAAAACTGAACACAATACTCCAGGTGTGGCCTCACTAACACCTTATACAATTGCAGCATAACCTCCCTAGTCTTAAACTGCATCCCTCCAGCAATGAAGGACAAAATTCCATTAGTCTTCTTAATCACCTGTTGCACCTGTAAACCAACTTTTTGCGACTCATGCACTAGCACACCTAGGTCTCTCTGCACAGCAGCATGTTTTAATAATTTATCTTTTAAATAATAATCCGTTTTGCTGTTATTCTAGATCAGTGTGAGCTGTTCTATGAGGGCTCTGATTTACTCCCTTTTAGTCTTCTTCCTTGAAGGAAAAGCAGGAAAAATGTTGGAATGTGGAACTAGGTGAGTTGCTCTCGCAGAGAGCCAGTATGAACATAAGCGGGCAGAATGATCTACTTTGTTGAAATCATTCTATAATTCTATATTTCCTGGTTCAGTCGGGAAGGGGAAATGGCGTAAACCTCTTTAGGTTACCTCGAAGTTTCAATTTCAACTTGAACATTTCTTGATCTTTCCCTCATAATTTAGGATTCTGAGAGGTGGCATCAGCTGCAGACACCCTAACACTGAATCCTCTCGAGGCTAATGTCACCCTCTTTCTGGGCCAGTGTCAAAGCTAGCTCTTTGTCCAGTCAGCTGATACATTAGAACATAGAACAGTACAGCACAGAAAAGGCCCTTCGGCCCTCGATGTTGTGCCGAGCAATGATCACCCTACTCAAACCCACGTATCCACCCTATACCCGTAACCCAACAACCCCCCCCCCCCCCCCCCCCTTAACCTTACTTTTTAGGACACTACGGGCAATTTAGCATAGCCAATCCACCTAACCCGCACATCTTTGGACTGTGGGAGGAAACCGGAGCACCCGGAGGAAACCCACGCACACACGGGGAGGACGTGCAGACTCCGCACACAGTGCGGAGACACATTCAAAGACTTATTCCAAATAATCCTCAAATCCTTTACTGGATAAATGCCGGTAAATGGGATTAGATTGACATTTGAAGGCTAGCATAAACATGGTGGGCTGAAGGGCCTGTGTCTGTGCTGCATGACTCTATGATAACTACAGCATTCCATTTCAGACAAATTTTGGGCTCTTGCAGCTAAAACAATAATCAGCTCAATATTTACCATATGCTCGGTTTTCAATATGCAAAACTTCCCATTCCTGAAGTCATGGTGACTGCCCTTCCCTGAATCCATACCGACCATCCTTTCCCAAATCCATGTTGACCTTTATTGAATTTAATTCAACCTTTTGCGATTCAGCATCGCCCACCCAATCCCAAATCCATTCTTGAACCCATTTTCCTTTCCACATTCCCACTGTTAAGATTTGCTTCTCCTGATATTTCCTTGAAATGTGATTGGTGGATCTTCTGTACAATATGAAGGTATCTGATGTGTAGTTTTCACACAGACTCTTGATTCATTCATTTTTGGTCCCCTTATCTAAAGAAATGATGTGGAGATCCTGCTTGAATCCTGCAAGTCCTGGCTTGAGACAATTCACAAATGACCTTTTCTCAGCTAATCGATGGTGCAAGGCATCACAGTGGGGTCCTAGCATCAACACACCTCATCAGACAATGATCAGGGTCCTGAGGCAACTGTCAACGGTCTAGCTGTGACCAAACCTAGATCCTCACTTGTTCATGATCAACTGGAGTGGTGGAGGTGTGTGGCAGGTGCTGATTATGTAAGACATGCGGCTCCACAATAGCGATTCCAACAGGTTGGAGGTTATTTAAGTGAAAATCATTCCCAGGGAGTGGGTGACATTGAGAAGGCAGGCATTTCTATAGAATCCCTACAGTGCAGAAGGCAGATATTTAGCCCACCGTGTCTGCACCGACCCTCCGATACAGAACCCCACCCAGGCCCACTCCCTTGTCCTACCCCTGCAACTCTACCTAACCTGCACATCTTTGGACTGTAAGAGGAAACTGGAGCACCCGGAGGAAAACTACGCAGGCTTGGGGAGAACGTGAAAACTCCACGCAGCCAGTTACCCAAGGCTGGAATTGAACCCGGGTGCCTGGCGCTGAGGCCGCAGTGCTAACCAATGTGCGGCCGTGCCTTTGCGTGTTTCTAATTGCGCCAAGAAAGTTATCACAAGCCGCCTTCTTCAAACATTCAGATAACAGCAAGACACTGGAGATGCTGAAAATCTGAAATAAAAACTGGATGAACTCAGCAGGTCTGGCAGCATCTGGGGAGAGAGAAAAACAGAGTTAATGTTCCGAGTCCACCGTGGTTCTTCCTTGGAACTATCCCTAAGCGTTAACCCGGTTTCTCTTTCCCCACATGCTGCCAAGCCTGTCGGGCTTTCCCAGCACTTTCTGCTTTTCTTATTCAAAAGCTGCTCAGTTGCAGTTTGATATAATTTGGTTATGCAGAGGGCAGTCCAGAGTTCACCACTTTGGCGTGAGACTGGAGACACATATAGGCCTAGACGGGTGAGGACAGCAGGCCTCCTCCACTAAAGGATGATATTAAAACACTTGCATTTTATGTGACAGTCCGATAGCACAATGGCCACTTTTTCTGGGACCACCTTTTCTGTTTACTTTCAGAGTTATTTTCAAACAGAATTCAAATCCTCTAGCCATATTGGTGGGATTTAAATCATGGATGGTTCAATCAGGGACTCTGGTTCAATAATCCAGTCACAGAACCACTGGACTTCCCGTGATATACGAAAAAGTACTTACGAGTCAGACTCATCTGAGCTGGAGTCATCATCGCTATGTCCTTCTGCCTTCCACCTCTTGTACCCGTCAATCAGTTCTGTTAGATAAGAAGTCTTCTTGCAGTTTTTGATGATGAACTTATGTTTGAGTAACTCCTTGGCTGTCGGACGCTGAGCAAATATGGAAAGAGAGATGGAAGGTAAGTAGGCTCTGCTTCTTGGGACACTTGTACTGATTCCCTGCAAACTGATGGAGAATTCTCCTTATGACTGACACCCTCTCACTTAAGAGTGTGTTTGCCTTTGTGTGAAACAGCCTTTGGAAAAACTTTTTTTTTTTCAATGGCATGTTGGCGTCACTGGCAAGGGGAGCATTTGCTACCCACCCCAATTGCCCTCGAACTGAGTGGCCCGCTCGACCATTTCAGGGAGCAGTCAAAAGCCAGCAATGTGGCAGTGGATCCGGAATCACCTGCAAGCCAGACTGGGTACGAAATGCAGGGTGAGCTAGGTGGGTTTTACAACAATCAATGACAGTTGTCATGGTCACCATTACTGAGAGTAGCTTTATATTCCAGATTTATTAATTGAATTTAAATTCCACTAGCGACCGAGGTGGAATTTGAACCTATGTCCCCAAAGCATTGGGCTGGGTTACTCCGTGTATGAACTGAAATGTAAACGCAAGAATCAATTTGGAGCGCATTTAAACATGGTAATGTTTGCTTGTCAGCACAGAATACAAGGTCTGAGCTCTGAGGATATGGAGGAAATTCTGTTATAAACCTTCAGCTTTTAAAAAATATTATTAAACCAAGCTCCAGCCAGGGTCCATGGCACAAAGGGTATGAGCATGTCATGGGGGCATGGAATAAGAAGGGTTTCCCCAATAATAATTACAGAAATGCAAAACTATAGAGTGAATTCCTTAGATACTTACAAATGAAGGGTCCTTATTCAAACACGCGTCTACAAACTCCTTAAAGGACTTGCTGAACTCTCCACTTAAAGTTGGCGGGTTGTTCTTGGGTATGAGAAACAGAACCCTCATTGGGTGCATGTCTGAATTGGGTGGCTCACCCTTGGCCAGCTCAATGGCTGTAATTCCCAATGACCAGATGTCTGCCTGAAAACAAGAGAAGGGAGACACTGAGACACGTATGACACACTGCGCAAAGACAGCCTAATGCGCAAAACATTATACTAAATGTTATGGGCAGCACATAAGAACTAGGAGCATCTTGCCCTTCAAACCTGCTCCGCCATTCAATGAGATCATGGCTGAACTTTTGTGGACTCAGCTCCACTCTCCGGCCCAAACATCCTTTATTCTTTATCCTTTATTCTTCAAAAAACTATCTTTATCTTGAAAACATTTAATGAAGGAGCCTCAACTCCTTCACTGGACTGGGAATTCCAGAGATTCACAACCGTTTGAGTGAAGAAGGTCCTCCTAAGCTCAGTCCTAAATCGACTTCTCCTTACTTTGAGGCTATGCCCCCTAGTTCTGCTTTCACCCACCAGTGGAAACAATGGTAGCATAATGGTTAGCACTATGGCTTCACAGCACCAGGGTCCCAGGTTAAATTCCCGGCTTGGGTCACTGCCTGTGCGGAGTCTGCACGTTCTCCTTATATCTGCGTGGGTTTCCTCTGGGTGCTCTGGATTCCTACCACAAGTCCCGAAAGACGTGCTATTAGATTATTTGGACATTTTGAATTCTCCCTCAGTGTAAACGAACAGGCGTGGAATGTGGCGACTAGGGGCTTTTCACAGTAACTTCATTGCAGTGTTATGTAAGGCTACTTGAGACAATAAAGATTATTATTACTGCAGTTCAGCTTAATAACAGATATGGGCTGATTCATGCCACAGTATGAAGAGCAAGAAGGAAGGGGGTAAGAACATAAGAACTAGGAGCAGGAGTAGGCCATCTGGCCCCTCGAGCCTGCTCCGCCATTCAATTAGATCATGGCTGATCTTTTGTGGACTCAGCTCCACTTTCCGGCCCGAACACCATAACCCTTAATCCCTTTATTCTTCAAAAAACTATCTATCTTTACCTTAAAAACATGTAATGAAGGAGCCTCAACTGCTTCACTGGGCAAGGAATTCCATAGATTCACAACCCTTTGGGTGAAGAAGTTCCTCCTAAACTCAGTCCTAAATCTACTTCCCCTTATTTTGAGGCTATGTCCCCTAGTTCTGCTGTCACCCGCCAGTGGAAACAACCTGCCCGCATCTATCCTATCTATTCCCTTCATAATTTTAAATGTTTCTATAAGATCCCCCCTCATCCTTCTAAATTCCAACGAGTACAGTCCCAGTCTACTCGACCTCTCCTCATAATCCAACCCCTTCAGCTCTGGGATTAACCTAGTGAATCTCCTCTGCACACCCTCCAGCGCCAGTACGTCCTTTCTCAAGTAAGGAGACCAAAACTGAACACAATACTTCAGGTGTGGCCGCACTAACACCTTATACAATTGCAACATAACCTCCCTAGTCTTAAACTGCATCCCTCTAGCAATGAAGGACAAAATTCCATTTGCCTTCTTAATCACCTGTTGCACTTGTAAACCAACCTTCTGTGACTCATGCACTAGCACACCCAAGTCTCTCTGAACAGCGGCATGCTTTAATATTTTATCGTTTAAATAATAATCCCGTTTGCTGTTATTCCTACCAAAATGGATAACCTCACATTAGTCAACATTGTATTCCATCTGCCAGACCCTAGCCCATTCACTTAACCTATCCAAATCCCTCTGCAGACTTCCAGTATCCTCTGCACTTTTCGCTTTACTACTCATCTTAGTGTCATCCGCAAACTTGGACACATTGCCCTTGGTCCCCAACTCCAAATCATCTATGTAAATTGTGAACAATTGTGGGCCCAACACGGATCCCTGAGGGACACCACTAGCTACTGATTGCCAACCAGAGAAACACCCATTTATCCCAACTCTTTGCTTTCTATTAATTAACCAAGGAAAGGTGGAGAAAGAAAGGAAAGGTGGAGAAAGAAAGGAAAGGTGGAGATTGAGAGAAAAACTTGTATTGTGCAGAATATCTGTAAATTGTTATGAGCATTATGGCCAATGAAGAGCTTCTGAAATCTAATCACTTATGGGCTGAAGGAAAGATGGCGCCCAATGAGATTTGCAGGGTTACAGGAAAAGGAGAAAGGAGTGGGACTGAATGGACTATAGAATTTACAGTGCAGAAGGAGGCTATTTGGCCCATCGAGTCTGCACCGGCTCCTGGAAAGAGCACCCTACCCAAGGTTAACACCTCCACCCTATCCCCATAACCCAGTGACCCCACCCAACACTAAGGGCAATTTTGGACACTAAGGGCAATTTATCATGGCCAATCCACCTAACCTGCACATCTTTGGACTGTGGGAGGAAACCGGAGCACCCGGAGGAAACCCACGCACACACGGGGAGGATGTGCAGACTCCACACAGACAGTGACCCAAGCCGGAATTGAACCTGGGACCCTGGAGCTGTGAAGCGATTGTGCTATCCACAATGCTACCATGCTGCCCTGATATTGCAGGATATTGATCGGCCAAATTGCCTCCTTTCAACTGTAAGCCTGTCTAAAATTATGTCAAGTAAACAGGGGTGATGATACTTGGTCTGGCTCTGAAATCAGTGACGAGAGGTCATTAATCCAAGATAAACGTAAGATAAAGTCGCCGTAGTCCCAGATGACCATAGGCTGCTTTCCCCTTTGGGGTGGGGGGGGGGGGGGGGGAAGAGAGAAGAGCTGACTGGAGGTTGTACAACCTGAGGATCACCACACCTCAGGCCTTCATGAATAACCTCAACTAATTCCCGAATTGAGCCTGCGCTGCTGGCCTTGTTCTGTATCACAAACCAACTGTCCAGCCAGTCTCCAAAATAATCATTGAGAGGGACCGAGGGGTTAAGAGAAAAGTCTTTACGTTGAAGGTTCCCAGAGTGTGGATTTTTTTTTACTGGATAACAATTTGCATTTAAGTAGTGCCTTTAATGTTGTAAAATGTTATGAGAGGCTTCTCAGGAATGCCAAAACAAATCTGCTGCTGAAGGCACATTTGAGATGTTAGGACATGGAAGTGCCTGCAATGCAAAAGGAGGCCATTCGGCTCATCGAGTCTGCATCGACCCTCTGAAACAGCGCCCTACCTAGGCCCACTCCCCCATCCTATCCCTGTAACCCCACCTAACCTGCACATCTTTTGAAACTAAGGAGCTTTTTCAGCATGGCCAATCCACTTAACCTGAACATCTTTGGACCCGGAGAAATCCCACGCAGACATGGCGAGAACGTGCAGACTCCACACAGACAGTCACTCAAGGCCGGAATTGAACCTGGGTTCCTGCCGCTGTGAGGCAACAGTGCTAATCACTGTACAAACCGCACACCGAAGAATATCTTAAAGCAGGAGGGCGTGTGAGAGAGATGCCGAGAGGTTTAGGGAAGGAATTACAAAGTTTAGGGCCCTCGGCTGTTAAAGGCATGGCCAACAATTGGGGATTGGGAGATGTTGGGGGATTGTGGGGCTGAGGGAAGTTACAGAGAAAGGGAGACAGGAGGGTGGGTGTGGTGGGTAGAGGGGGAGAGCACAGAAGGAATTAAGTATGAGACTGTTAAAACAGGGAGGTTACGGGGTCAGCCAACACAGCAGGGATGGGGGAACAGGATTTTGTGCAGTGAATTGTTTGTAAGGGTAAAAGTGATAAATATTTCAAGTTGCGGGCAATTAGGGTCTGAAGACAGCAGGACCTAGCTTTGAGCTGTTGGCAAAGGGGTGGCACAGATATGATGGACCCAATGGCCTGTTTCCGTGCTGTGGGTTTTGAGGGTTGCATGCCATTGCTGTGCCACTCTTACCTTGGAGTCATAAGCAGATTGCTGAATGACCTCTGGTGCCATCCAGAACGGCGTGCCGACGAAGGTGTCCCGTTTAATCTGCGTGTCAGTCAGCTGACCAGCCACCCCAAAGTCCGCCAGTTTGACATCACCTTGCTCAGACAACAAGACATTGGCAGCTGGAGGAGCAAGAGAAGGAACAAGAGAAGGTTGAGAAATCGTTCGCACCACGTTACACAGGACAGAGTCCCGGCAGAGTCCAGTTTTACCTTTGATATCCCTGTGGATCTTCTTCTCTGAATGTAGGTAGTCCAAGCCTTTGAGGATCTCCTTCAGCATGGTAGCAATTTGGAATTCGTCGAAGGGCCCAGCTTGAAGCTGAAAGAGAAACTTTGATTAAAAACCTGCAAATGGTCTGAAAAACTCCAATAAGTTCATGCAGGATTCAAGAAACGTGTGTACACAGTGAGAGATTGGAGTCAAGGTTACGTAAAGTTTGCAAGAACACAGCTTAATTAGTTTAATATGACATCGGCGAATAAAAAAAAGATCTTTCACGACTGGAGAAATCACAAATGTCCAGCCAACCATTTTGTGAAGATATCCTCTTCCTATTCCTCGCACACCTCGTCTATCGAACATTCCTTCAAGTGTTTATCTTTGTCGAATTTCTTCGCATAATTAGCCCCTCCTTGGTAGAGTCCTTGACTACATAAAACACACTGACGCTAAGATGTTTTGAACCCTCGGGCAGCAGGGTGGCGCAGTGGTTAGCACTGCTGCCTCACGGCGCCGAGGACCTGGGTTCGATCCCGTCCCTGGGTCACTGTCCTTGTGGAGTTTGCACATTCTCCCCGTGTCTGCGTGGGTCTCACCCCCACAACCCAAAGACAGGCAGGGCAGGTGGATTGGCCACACTACATTGCCTCTTAATTGGGAAAAAAAGAATTAGGTACTTTAACTTTATAAAAAAAGCATGGTCTGAACCCGCTAAGGTCCTGAATCCAACCATAAAGATTCCATTGGCCCTTTGCCTCTCACAGATGAATATTCCCAGTTTCTGTGGACTCTTTGTTTTGTACCTCAGCTCCCTGACTAGAAATGAATTTACATTTCTATAGCACCAGCGTACATTCCAAAGCATTTTACAACCAATGAAGTACTTTTTGGAGTGAAGTTACTGTTCTAATATAGGTGTCAGTTACGGCTCGGTTGGTAGAACTCTTGCTTCAGTCAGAAGGCAATGGGTTCAAGACCAGCTCCACGTAGTCCAGGTTGACATTTCAGAACAGTAATCAGGGAGCCCTGCATTGTAGTAGATGCATTATCATAGTGGCCAGCATTGTACTAACACTATCTGTCAGACTATACCTCAGGTCTAGCAAATTGTGTTTTTTTTTAATTCGTTCATGGGACGCGAGTGATGCAGGATGTACCAGCATAAATTGCCCGTCTCTAATTGCCCTGAAGGGGCCTTTAAGAGGCAACCACATTGCTGTGGGTCTGGAGTCACGTTTGGACCAAACCAGATAAATTTGTCAGGTTTCCTTCCCTAAAGGATATGAGTGAACCAGTTGTTTGTTTTTAACGACTATCGTGAATGTTTTCACGGTCATCACTGGACTTCTTAATTCCAGATTTTTAATGAATTCAAATTTCACCATCTGCAGTGGAGCATTACTCTTGGTCTCTGGATTACTAGTCCAGTGACAATACACTACCACACCGCGTCCCCTGTGTATAGCAATGTATTAACAAGAAGCAACAACTGAATACATGCCATGTCGATAATGTAATAATTAGCTGCCCTTGCGAGTTGAAACAGATGACTGATTAATGGAAAATCATCTGACCATTAACTGACACTGACAAAGGAATTAATCCACTGCTTTTCAACCAGCCTAATAAAGAGCCATAATAGCACCCGTTTCCACCCCTACACAGGGCAGAATTGTACATGTCCCGGACAGGCGAGATGTCATCGGGCATGCATCCCGACGTCATACAGCACTTACGCGATATTGCAGTCGGCGAATCAGCAAAGTGCCAGCCGACAATTATGAAGCCAAGTGATTATCTGCCCTATTGCCCAGAGTATTTCAGTGGGATTTTTAGGCAATTGCATGGGCAGAGCAGGCTGTTCTTCAACTTTTCACAATCACGGGCAGGAAGTGTTAGGAGGGGGGGACAGTTTGCCTCAATCTGAAGGCCCCTTTGGGTTGCCCTCCCCTCTGGGACCTGGGAACTCTGGCCTCCCCTCCCCTCTGGTCTACCTCCCCTTATGCCCTAATTACCCCTTCCCTCAAACCACCCCCACCCCTCCACACCGCCACAAGGGCATCCCCAAAGAGTCGTCCCCAGAGAGCACTGGAACTTACATTGGGAACGGTCCCAAGACTTAGTTCGAGGCAGAGTGCTGCAGTACCTCTTCTGGCCACTGTAGTACTGTGCCTGGAGAGGTTGAAGCATTGTCCAAGGCTGCCAAGGGATGGAGTTACCACCCACTGCCAATCAACGCCAAATTATGCGTTAAATGGAAGTGGGCTTTGGAGAGTCAGCGGGTGCGCATTATGTGCCAGCTCTCAGGATGGCAAGCGCAGAGAGCGTATGTTCCTAAAAATTCTACCCATAGAATGATTACACTTCAGCAAGAAGCCATTCAGCCCTCCAGCTGTGCCCTCTGCAAAATTAACCCGTCCCATTCTCGCTCCCTTTCCTTGTGGCTCTGCAAATGTTTTCTCTTCAGATAATTATCCAATTCTCTTTTGAATATGCCTCCAACGCACGCTCAGATGATGCGTTGCAGATTTTAACCACTTTGCTTCTTTTGCCATCCACCTTATCTTGGTGTCCTTTAGTTCTCCGCCCTTCTGAAACTGGGAACAGTTTCTCCCTATCTCCTCTGTCCAGACCCCTCATGTTTCTGAACACCTCCAGCAAATCACTCAATTTTCACTTCTCCACAGTGACCAGTTTCTCCAATCAATCCATATAAACTGAACTAGAATCATAGAATTTGCAGTGCATGAGGCCATTCGGTTCATCAAGTCTGCACAGGCCCTTGAAAGAGTACCCTTGAAGGCCTACGCCTTCACCCTATCCACGTAACCCCACCTAACCCTTTTTGGACACCAAGGGGCAATTTAGCACGGCCAATCCACCTAACCTGCACATATTTGGACTGTGGGACGAAACCGGAGCACATGGAGGAAACCCACGCAGACAGGGGGAGAAAGTGATAGCTCCACACAGACAGTCACCCGAGGCCGTAATTGAACCCGGGTCCCTGGAGCTGTGAGGCAGTGGTGCTAACCACTATGTCACCGTGCCGCCCCCTCGTCTCTGGAAACATTCTCATAATTTTTTTCTGCACCCTCTCCATGCCTTCACATCTTAAGTGTGTTGCTCAGAATTGGACACAATCCTTGAATTGAGGTTGAACTAGTGTTTGACAAAGGTTGATCATAACGTCCTTGTTTCTGTACTCCATGCCTCTATTTTCAAGGTCCAGGATACCGATGCTTTATTAACCATTTGCTCAACTTCTCCTACCACCAGGGCAGCAGGGTAGCATGGTGGTTAGCATAAATGCTTCACAGCTCCAGGGTCCCAGGTTCGATTCCCGGCTGGGTCACTGTCTGTGTGGAGTCTGCACGTCCTCCCCCTGGGTTTCCTCCGGGTGCTCCGGTTTCCCCCCACAGTCCAAAGATGTGCGGGTTAGGTGGATTGGCCATGCTAAATTGCCCGTAGTGTCCTAATAAAAAAGTAAGGTTAAGGGGGGTTGTTGGGTTACGAGTATAGGGTGGATATGTGGGTTTGAGTAGGGTGATCATGGCTCGGCACAACATTGAGGGCCGAAGGGCCTGTTCTGTGCTGTACTGTTCTATCTATATTCCTTCACTGATGTGTGCACATAGATCCCTTTTTGGAATTGTGCTCTTTATTTTACATTGCAGCTCCTCATTCTTCTGGCCAAAATGCCCCATTTCACACTTCTCTGCATTGAATTTAATCTGCCACTTGTGCACCCACTCCGCCACCCTATTTACATCTTCTCGAAGTCCTTGTCACAGTTCACAATACTTGTGGGTTTTATGAGATCCACATCTTGGTGCAGAGGACATTAATACAGATCGTGAAAAGCAGTGATCCTAGTCCCGATCTCCACAGAACTCCTCTGTGTACCTTCCTCTGGTCTGAAGTGCAATTGTTCGCCACCACTTGGTTTCATGTCACTCAGCCAATTGTGTCTCCATGCTGCCAACCTTGCTTTTATCCCACAGGCTCTAACATTGTTCACATCTCTGTTGTGCAGCACTTCATCTTTTGGAATTCCATGTCGACCACATCAACCACATTACCCTCATCAACTCTCCGCTACCTCATCAAAATCCTGAATCAAGTTAGTTAAATACAATTTGCCTTTAACAAACCCCATGCTGGCTTTCCTTAATTAATCCACATTTGCCCAAGTGACTGTTAAATTTGTCCCAGATTTGTTCCACATTTCTAAAAGCTTTCCCATCAAGGAGGTTAAACTGGCTACTCTGCAGTTGTTGGGTGTATCCTTAAACCCTTTTTTTTTTTGAACAGGGGTGTAACATTTACAATTCGCCAGTCCTCTGGCAACACCCTTGTATTTAAGAATGACTGGAAGATTATGACCAGTGCATTTGCAATTTTCACACTCACTTCCCTCAGTATCCTCTGATGCATCTCATCCAGTCTTGGTGACTTATCAACTGTTAAGTGCAGTCAGCCTCTCTATTACCTCCTCTTTATCAGCTTTTAGTTCAATGACTCTACGACCTCCTTCTTCACTATGACTTTGGCAGATAGAAAGTAGCTCAGCCATGCCCTCACTTCCTTGCATAAATTCCATGTTTCCTAATCAGCCCCCCTGATAATTTAGTTTCCTTCTAATATTTTACTCTTTTGATGCCCATAGCAGACAAACAGATTTCCTTTTATGTTAACTGCCAGTCTCTTCTCATACTCTCCCTTTGCTTCTCATTACCTTTTTCACTCCCCCCTCCCTCCGAAAGTCCGATATTCTTGTCCTGTTCTTACTTATGTTATCAAGCAGACATCTATTATATCTTTTTTTGGGCTTTGTCTTACTACCTCGCTCTTTCTTCAGCCAGGGAGTTCTGGCTTTGCTTATCCAATCTTTCTCCCCCATCTGAATGTACCATGACTAACTATCTCTTCTTTAAAGACAGGTAATGGGTGCTTGACAGTCTATGATTACAATTTATCTGGGCCAGATCTGTTCTCACCTTACTAAAATTGGCCCTCCCCTAATTACTTTTTACCCTGGATTGCTCCTTGACCTTTGCTGTTGCTAATGTAAATGATTGGAGAGTATTATTACTGCCCCCCTCAACTGTTCCCCCTAATGTCCCTTGACATGTCTCAATCCCCAGAGCCAAATCCAGCAATGCCCCATGAGGCTGGAAACATGCTGATCCGGAAGACTTTCCTGAACAGACTTCAAAAATTCCTCCCCCTCTTTGTCCTTTGCACCATTACATTCCAAATCTATATTCAGATAATTGAAGTCCCCCATTATCATTGATTTATGATTCTTGCACCCGTTTGTAATACTTTTTTGCAAACGTGATCTCCTGCATCCTTCTTGCTAATTGGTGACCATTTAATTACCCCAGAGTATCCGAGTGTCTCCATTGCTTCTTCGCTCGAACTAGATAGGTACTCTCCATGACCCCTCTCTTTCTCCCCAGCTCTGTAATGTTTACCCAATCAATATGGCCATCCTCCCCCTTTCTTTTCTTCCTTATATCACTCCTAAACTCATTCTATCCAGGAATATTTAAGACCCAGTCATGTCCTCTTTTGAGTCAGTTCTCCATAATTTCCACACCATCATATGGCGGCATGGTAGCACTGTGCTATATTCCCCTGTGCAGATCATCAACCTTATTTACCACACTCCATGGATTCACACACGTCCACTGTAAAGCCAGTTTAGACCTTATTGCATTTTATTCTTACTCTGACCATACCTATAATAATCTTTATTAGTGTCCCAAGTAGGCTTACATTACACTGCAATGAGGTTACTGTGAAAATCCCCTAGTCGCCACACTCTGGCATTTGTTTGGGTACACTGAGGGAGAATTCAGAATGTCCAAGAGTAATCTAGAGGTTTACTATCTTTCAGGTCCTGTTTGCCAATCTCATTTCTAACTCTCTAAAACATTCCTACAGGCACCTCATCCCCCTCCCCACTTGTGTCGTTGGTATGGATATGGACCACAATCTCGCTTCCCCACCACCCCTCTAGAATGTTCTGGAGCAGTTCAATAACATCCTTCACCTCAGCACCACAGAGGTAACAAACTATCGTCAATTCAAACTATCGTCTGTGGGACAGAAATGCCAGCTGTTTCTCTCACTATCAAATCTCCTATTATTGTTGCTTTTTCAATCTTCCTCCTGTACAGCTGAGCTGGCCTTGCATTTAGCTCTAGCTCCATTCCCCAAGGAGGCATCATTCTCGTCACTATTCGGAACAGAATACCGGCTTGAGATGAGCTGCACTCGGGGAACTCATTCCTGCCTGGTGGTCGCCCATTCCCTCTCTGCCTGTACATCATTAAGCTGTGGGATGATCACACTCGAAACGTAAGAAATAGGAGCAGCAGACCAATCAGCCCATCGAGCCTGCTCTACCATTCAATACGATCGGGGCTGACCTCGAGCTTCAATACCACTTCATCGCCCGCTCCCCATATCCCTTAATTCCTCGAGAGACTAAAAATGTGTCTTCCCAGCCTTAAATGTGTTTCGTGATAGAGTAGCCACAACCCTCTTGGGATAGAGAATTCCAAAGATTCACAATCCTTTCAGGGAAGTCTAAGCTTTCTACCGGTGTCTGCATGGATTTCCTCCAGGTGCTCCGGTTTCCTCCCATATGTTCTTGAAGACGTGCTTGTTAGGTGAATTGGACATTCTGAATTCTTCTTCAGTGTACACGAACAGGCGCCGGAGTGTGGTGACTCGGGGATTTTCACAGTAACTTCATTGCAGTGTTAATGTAAGCCTACTTGTAATACTAATAAAGATTATTATTATAAAATCCTAAGATTCGGAGCACTTCAAATATCAAACAGACAGTGCAAATTTGATGCAAACACTCCAAAAATGCATCTGTAGAACATATAGTTCCATCCAAATCTGCAATTAATGCATAGAAATGAATGCATCTCACCCATTCCTACATTTAAATAGCAAGCAAATATGAAATTAAAACCAATATCACAGCTAATTAGAAACGTAGCAACAGGAATTCACTGGACAGTTTATCAACATGTGCCATTTCCTACCAATATTGCAACAAGATGATGTGGTTCAATAATCTCACTTCTCGTAGTCACTGCTAGAGGGCGTGCAAAGTTTATAGTTCTGAGTTTCACAATCATGTTGACAAATCAGGAGAAGTGCTACGTGCCTTACACTGTGGAAAGAGTTAATCCAGCAGCGGAAACACAGACACTGACGCTGCCTCTTACCATTCAAACTCAGCCCCTAGAGGCAGCTGAAAGATCCCAGCACAGCCGCAAAGCAGCAACACTGCAGAGGGAGAGAGTTAGCCACCACTGACTTTCCCTGGAGAAAGCCAGCATTCAGCAGCAGAACCCCATCAAACGGCCAGCAAACCTGAAGCTGCATTTGCAACTGCTACCGCCCTATAGATTTCCCAACATCTTTCTGCACAATCATTTGCACAACCTATTTAAAAACTGGCGAGCTATTTCCTCAGTCTCTATGTGACCACAGAGCAGTCCAGAAACACAAAAAGCCCCAATCAGAAGCTGTGGGTTTACTAGGCGGATTCCTGGGATGGCGGGACTGACATATGAGGATAGACTAAGTCAGCTAGCATTACATTCACTTGGGTTTTGAAGAGTGAGAGGAAATCTCATAGAAACATATAAAATTCTAACAGTATTAGACAGGGTAGATTCAGAAAGAATGTTCCTGATGGTGGGGGAGTCCAGAACTAGGTGTCATAGTTTGAAGATAAGGGATAAACCTTTTAGGACTGAGGTGAGGAGACATTTCTTCACCCAGAGAGTGGTGAATCTGTGCAATATGCTACTACAGAAAGTAGTTGAGGCCAAAATGTGGTGTAATTTCAAGAAGGAATTAGATATAGCTCTTGGGGCTGAAGGAATCAAGGGATAGGGGGTGGGGGGGGGGGGGGTGCGCCAAATCAGGGTATTGAACTGGATGATCAGCCATGATCATAATGAATGGCGGAACAGGTTCGAAGGGCTGAATGACCTCCTCCTGTGTCTATTTTCTACGTAAACAATGCAAAGTAATTTCTATTAGCTGCTTTGTGGCTGTGCTGGGATTTTTCAGCTGCCTTCAGGGGCTGAGTTTGAATGCTAAGCGGCAGTGTCAGTGACTAGGTTTCAGCTGTTGGATTAACTCTTTCTGCGTTGTAGGACGTCCCCCCCCCCCCCCCCCCCCCCCCCCCCCCCCCCCCGCTCTTTGTCAGAGTGCAGAGTTGGGCAGCACCACTTCGGAGTCAGACCGGTGCTGG
Organism: Scyliorhinus canicula; assembly: GCF_902713615.1. Taxonomy (NCBI): domain Eukaryota; kingdom Metazoa; phylum Chordata; class Chondrichthyes; order Carcharhiniformes; family Scyliorhinidae; genus Scyliorhinus; species Scyliorhinus canicula. Next base: position 95,292,998 of record NC_052162.1, read on the forward strand.
AAAGAGTTGTGAAGTCCGCTCTAGCCATGACTTCCGCTGTCCAGCTGGATGCCCCAGCCTGGCCTGAGTTAATTTAGCTCCAGTCACCTCCTCCAACCTCTGGCCGTTTCTTCACGGGGGGGGGGGGGGGGGGGGGGGGGGGGGGTCACGGTTTGTTCCGTAACTTTAAATGCATCGCTATTTTTAAGAGTTCAACATGCCCGCGTGATAATGGTGCTCTGCTACAGCATGGCTGGGGCTTCTTTTAGATAGAAAATAATTCAATGATCAACTATAGCAGAGACTATAGATTGGTTTACATGCACTGTGGCGGGAGGAAGGTGACAGGCGGCCAAGGAGATATACAAGCAGAAATCTGGATGCCCGATTCCTGTGCAGACACACAAAGAAGTTGTTACAAGCTGAGAAACTGAGGGGTGTCGGGAGGATAAACACCAACAAAATAAATGATAACAAGATTGAACACAACTTCCAGCTTTACTGTGCCTTTCACCTCGATATGATAGACAATTTCATCTGCTTGTCCATTCGAATGACAACTGGTTGGAAAGAGGTAGGAGAACTAACATTTTCAGTTTAAAAAGCAGAACAGAAAGCAGAATTCAAGTGGCCAAAAGATGGCCAGGAAGTGTCAGGTTGCTTTCCTTTCTAGCTTGTGTACTGGGTTAGAACTACATGCTTAATTAGGAGTCAGGAGCGTGACCTCAACGGGGTTTGTGGTGGAATCAGAATGAGGTGGATTTCAATGAAGCTGAGACTCGGGTGAGATCTTGGTGAAGTCACGGAGAAAGCTGTTCAAATCGTCAGTCTGAATCCAGAACTGCTCCCAGTTCTAGTGCAGTGCACTGCCCAACGGTAAAGGGAACCACACATTGGGAGTACGACACACACAGCCTTCTGCATGACAGGAAGCCAGGAAGGGTCAAAGGTAAAGGAATACTGAGGTAATCATGAAGCACAGTTTTATACCTCGAGAATTTGGAATTCTGCACCTGATGCAATGGCCACTGCTGTTAACCTAAGGAGGGAATTATAGAGCCATAGAGTTTTACAGCCCCGAAAATAAGCCCTTTGGCCACCGTGTCTGCGCCGGTCATCAAACACCTACCTGTTCCATACCATTTTCCCACACTTGGTCTGTCGCCTTGTATGCTACGGCATTTCAAGAGCTCTTCTAAATGCTTCTTAAACGTCGTGAAGTTTTCTGCCTTCACCACTCTTTCAGACAGGGTGATCCAGATTCCCATCACCCTTTGGGTGAAAATGTATTTCCTCAAATCCCCTTTAAATCTTCTGCCCCGTACCTTAAATCCATGCCCCCTAGTTACTGACCCCACTACGAAGGGGAAAGGTTTCACCCTATCAACCCTATGACCCTCAATTTTGTACACCTCAATCGGGTTCCCCTTCATCTTTCTCTGCCCCAAGGTGAACAACCCTGGCCTAACCAGCCTCGCTTCATAGCTGAAAAGCTCCAGCCCAGGCAACATGCCGATGCCTCTCCTCTATACCCTTTCTAGGGCAATCACTTCATGCCTAATGGTACGGCGGTTTAATGTGCCGGTATAGTTTGGGGGTCAGTTAGCTTATTTGGATGGATGGCTGGTTCGTGATGTGGAGAGTCACCAACAGCATGGATCCAGTTCCCGTGCCAGCTATAGGTTATCCATGAAAGGGCTTCTCAATCTTGCCCCTCATCTGAGGTGTGGTGACCCTCAGGTTAAATCACCACCAGTCAGCTTCCTCTCCCAAAAGGAGAGTGTGGCCTGTGGTCCTCGAGGACTACGGCAACTTTAATTTAATTTTTTTTAATTGTATGGTGACCAGAGATGCACACAGTACTCTGGCTGTGGCCTAACAAGGATTTTATAAAGCTAAGTCATAACCTCCCTGCCAATACATTCTATGCCCTGGCTAATAAAAGCAAGTATCCCGCATGTCTACTTAGCCACCTACTTAACTATCTGTCCTGCTGCCTTCAAGGATCTTTCGACAGTCACTCCAAGACAGTGTGCTTCAAACTCGGGGGCGTGACCTGTGGGTGGGTCCCGGAGTCGTACTTCGCGGCGCTCCCGATCGCGCGAATCAGCCACAGCAGCTGGCTTTTAATAACGCCGGCTGCAAGCGGATTTCAAACATTTCAAAATGGTGGCAAACATATTTTTAAAAATCGGCCGCATTGCGCATATGCGCCTGATCATCGGTGCACATGCGCAAAACTATGCGCGTGCGTGCCGATGATCAGGCACACATGCGCAGTTTGGCCGTTTTTTTTAAACGGTCGCAGCTTTTTGTTTTACAAGTTCAGGGGGGTTTTATTCATGCATTTTACTCATTTAATTTTTATTTTTTTCATTTATTCATTTTTTTTTACAAGTTCGGGGGGGGGGGGGTTATTTGATAAAATTTTACAGGAAGAAAATGCAGAACTTTGGACATGGAGACTTCATGCTTTCCGACACCAGAAGGCTTCACCTTCATCCAACAGGTTCCATTGGAGGAGCATGTACGAGGGTCAAAGGGACCCAAAACCATTTCCTCCATTTTGTCAGCAGTAAACAAGGCAAGAGAAAATGGTGGGTCACGCAGGTCGGCCGGCGTGGATCACGAAGGATGGCCGGTTGGTAAAATGGGTCCCCGGAATAAAAGTTTGAAGAACACTGCTCCAAGGTCCTGCTGGTCCTCTGTACTTCCTAGCATCCTACCATTCATTGTGTATTCCCTTGCCTTGTTAGTCCTCCCACAATGTTCTCAGTCTTCTGTCTCTTTTCACACTTCACCATTAACTCTCCCTTCCACTCTTTCAGTAGGCAAACAGCTACAACGATTTCAAGTGAATCATTAACCCAGGCGTTTTATCCCTTCCGTCTGTTAGATGAGATTCAATGGGGTCCAGGGATCCTGGCTAAATGCAAATGCAGTGTAAATACAACCACTAGCCCAGTATATTTAAACAACTGGTATATTACCCTGTCAATTCACCCGCTTCACAAAGTCAGGCTCTATCACATCACCAGGCCACAACCCTGGCTGATATTTTTCCTGCCTGTTATTTAAACAAAAAACAGGCACTATTATGTGCTGCTCACAATGAATTGGAGATTTACACTTTTATAGTGACATGGATCATCTATTATTCTGCTGCACTCACAGGCTGGGCTAAACTGGCAGACGCTTTTAAACACCTGGAAGATAACAAACCTAGCCTGGTCTACTCAATAAAATATAGTAAAATATTACTGACATTCTGAGGTGTTTCCGGAATGTGACCGACACAGATTTTCACTCCAGACAGAATAACAGCAAGCTGAAAGCGAGATAAACATTACAACAACAACTTACCTTTATATAGCAGAGTGTCTAATGGCCACCCTGTCAGTGCCTGCCACCGTAGGCTGCACTGTGCCCACCAAAGAGTTGGAGACAGGGCGGGATTTTTGGATGGCTCTCAGCAAACGGGTCATTCACTCAACAAACTTAGCCTAATTTCCAATCATGGACACCATTTTTCCATGATTCGTGCCTCACCACTGGTCCGAGCCACTCTTCAGAGTCTCCAGACACATAAGCCATAATCAAGGCTGGCACCCGAGTGTAGCACTGAGGGAGTGCTACACTATCAGATGAAACAACTTCTCAAGTGTACTTCAAAGATCCCACAGTAATATTTTGAAAAAGAACAACGGCATTTTCCCAGTGTCCCAGCCATTATTTATCCCTCACACAACATTTAAAACCAAATGATCAGGTGATTATTGCATTGTTTGTTTCCATAGAATCTCTACAGTGCAAAAGGAGGCCATTCGAGTCTTCATCGACACTCTGAGAGAGCACCGTACCTAGGCCCACTCCCATGCCCTATCCTCATAACCCCATCTAACCTTTGAATACTCAGGGGCAATTTAGCCTCACCAATCCACCTAACCTGTGAATCTTTGCACTGTGGGAGGAAACTAGAGCACCCGGGGGAAACCCTCGCAGACACTGGGGAGAGCGTGCAAACTCCACACAGTCACCTGATTCAACCCGGATCCTTGGCACTGAGGCAGCATGCTAACCACTGGGCCGCCCACCACTGTGCCACAATTTTGTGGGATTGAGCTGTGTGTAAATTGGCTGTGAGGTTCAATTACAATTGTGCTTCAGTAAACAGAAAGGCTTTGGAGAGCTCTGAGATTATGGAAGGCACTACTGTATTGTATATAGAAGATGCTGGTCTCTCTTTTACGTAAATAACCTTGCAGAGCTAATGTTATGCGAAAATATTTTGCACTAATGTCGAGAAGCAGTCAGACCGTGATTGTGAACAGACAACTGTCCACAAAGCATGGAATAAAACAGAAGGAGAACAGAACTGATAGCAGGGAGTGAGGAGGCAGTAATTTAGTGTGGGGGAATCGTTGAGTGTAACAATCAAAACCCTTTGGCTATCTCTCCATCTTAAGTCCAAGCTGGTGATTGGTTTAAATTTAATGGCATGACACTGGGTTTGCCAACCCTCCTGGATCGGGCTAGAGCTTTGCCAAATACTTCATTCAAGATTCATCTCCCAGACATGCGGGTGAGCAATCCAGAAGGAAAATCATTACGACATTGTCTCATGTTTTACTCCAGCTGGACTCTCAACAACTTCAAGGTTCAATGAGGCCCTGGCACCCACACATGGCAAAACCATATGGAGGATAGAGCTCATTCTGGAGTGCAATGTATCATGGGTAGTGCAACCGCCATTACTGGATCACTGATAAATTGGGCAACAATGGTTCTGGAGCGCAATGTATCATGGGTAGTGCAACTGCCATTACTGAATCACTGATAAATTGGGCAACAATGGTTCTGGAGCGCAATGCATCATGGATGGTGCAACCGCCATTAATGGATCATTGATAAACTGGGCAACAATGGTTCTGGAGCGCAATGTATCATGGATAGTGCAACCGCCATTACTGAATCACTGATAAATTGTGCAACAATGGTAGCAGCTCAGGGCTGGGACTATCATGGGTGGTCATGTGATTAAACCTCTAGGGACACAGTCTAACCAGTGTTGGCAATCCAGCGTTGGACCACATTTAGCATGCTCAGCAATAAGAATAAAGCAGGTAGACAGACTACTGATCTGAATCAAGTCATGACATTCTACATTCTTCAGGATGGTTAACGTTCCCTTATTTATAGAATATTCCCCAATTTTCCTTTCCCTAGATTTGATGTGGGGCTTGTGTGGAAAGCAGCTACGAACAAATTAGCCATTAGCCAGGAACAGGTAGGGTCTCGCTGACAAAACCCAATGGTAAGGAAATAGTCTCAGAGTTTGTATCCTAGCCCACCTCCTCCAGCGATTCACAAAGCCAAATTGCAGCTTCAACAGGTTGGAAGGAGACTTCAGATATAGACTCGCTGTGACAACAATCAATGGATAAATTAGACACTTACCAGATCCAAGGCTGAACCGCCTCCCAAATATTCCATTATGATCCATAACTTTGTCCCCTGTGAACAGAAAAGTTATAGAATTCATTAACTGGCATAATCAGACATGGGACACTTATTAGGTTGCAGGTCTTCAGATTCTGCCCCAGGTGCCACAGGTGTCTAGGGTGCCACCAGCGCCCAGCGTGCCACCAGCGTCCAGAGTTGATGAACACCATCATATTTCTACCAAATAAGGATTGCGCAATTGCAGAGTGCTTTAACTCAGAACGAAAATACTGCAGCGCATAGTCGACATTTGACTTTTTGAAAAATTCTGGCAAAAATTTTTTTTTTGGGGGGGCCTCACGGTAGCATGGTGGTTAGCATCAATGCTTCACAGCTCCAGGGTCCCAGGTTCGATTCCCGGCTGGGTCACTGTCTGTGTGGAGTCTGCACGTCCTCCCCGTGTGTGCGTGGGTTTCCTCCGGGTGCTCCGGTTTCCTCCCACAGTCCAAAGATGTGCGGGTTAGGTGGATTGGCCATGCTAAATTGCCCGTAGTGTAAGGTTAATGGGGGGATTGTTGGGTTATGGGTATACGGGTTACATGGGTTTAAGTAGGGTGATCATTGTTCGGCACAACATCGAGGGCCGAAGGGCCTGTTCTGTGCTGTACTGTTCTATAAATGCAAGTTACCTTAAACACAGAAGAATAAAATGCGAACCAACAGTGTTGTTGTAGGAGGGCCCAGTTATGCTTGTCATGCATGGTTTGCACCATGTGGAGGTGTCTTAACAATCCATATATCCTCTTAACAGCAAGGCCTGCATTGTCTGATTCTGCCTGATCCTTTGCATTGATTTGTAAGTTTGACCCTAAACAATCATTCGTTGGCTGAAAAAGTAAGGATTCATCTTACAGGCCAAGCATACGACTAAACTTGTATTTTGTAAGGCCCTATTTTCCTGCTCATCCACAATTGCACCCGAGAACAGTGTGGGCTCCCCATCTTGAGAGGTGAGCTATGGCCTGATGCAATGTATCCAAGTGAGCTGCTGATACATTGCTCGGGCTCCTGGAGTGTATGCATGGGGAGGGAGACAAAAATATTCCCCCAGAGACCTGGACACACATTTCTGAACACAATGGTAGGGCTGGACTTGTCAGGGGACAACAAATGTGCAACATCTATGGACGACTCGTAGAAAAGGACCCCATTGGATGAGTCCAGGCGGAAATGGGAGGAGCTGGGCATGGACATGCGGGGTGTGGGGACATGGCATCGAGACGCTGAACAGGATTAACCCCACCTACGCCTGAAGCAGCTAAAGGTGGTCCCCACAGAGCGCACCTTACTAAGACATGCATGAGCGGGTTCTTCTCAGAGGTGGAGGGCAAGTGCGAGCGGTGTCAGGGGGGCCTGGCCAACATGTTCTGGTTCTGTCCCAGACTCAGGAGGTTCTGGGCGGCCTTCTTCGATGTAACGTCCAGGGTTATGGTGGTTGAGATGGAGTCATGCCATCCATGGTGGTCTTCAAGGTGTCATCCTAACCTCTGTCAAAACAGAACGTACCCTCCTCTGCTCCCTCCCCCTCCCCCCCCCCCAAACAAAATGAGAGTAATCGTGAACAACATAAAGAATCCTGGCAGTAAACTGTAAATACATATGTAAAGTGGTGTATAATTCCTATTATCAAACATTAAAATTCCCGATAAGAACACCATTTAAAAAAAATCTGTATAATACACACTAATGCAAATAAGGTAGGGAATCATAGCACTGGATTGAACGCTAGAAAGAAAACAATGGCAGTTGGAAGATGTACATTAGAAGAAACTAGAGTGAGCTTTGAAGTAGAAGGTGTCACACTGGAACAAATAGATAAGTTTGTCTCTTCAGGACAAATTATAACAATAAAATGGAAGGTGTGACGCTGAAGTTAGAAGGAGGCTAGAGATAGCCAGAAGTAATTTTGTAGAGATGAAGGATGTTTTAACAACGGGAATGTGGCGGCAGTGGTTAGCACTGCTGCCTCACAGCTCCAAGGATCCAGGTTCAATTCCGACCTTGAGTGACTGTGTGGAGTTTGCACGTCCTCCCTGTGTCTGCACGGTGGGAGAACTGCGAACTAAAACTCAAACCTTTAACCAGGAAAAAACTCTTAGATTCTACATTGCAAGATTGAAACAAACTCTAAAAACTGACTTTGAGAAAAGAAAATGTCAATATTTCAGACATTTGATCAGAGCTGAAAAACTAAAGAGATCTCTTCTGGAGGGTACAGTGGAGGGCAGCAGAAAGAGGATTTCACCAAGGCGTGGTATGAGGACAAGGTTACAAGGCAGTTGCAGATAAACTACAGTTGATGTGTGAGGATGGTGCAAGATAGACAAGCATGACGTACCATGACAGCCGATTTCCAGGCATGAGTAGATACAGGCAGCAGCAGATGTGGGAGAGGCTTGCAATCTGTTCAAAAATCTGCCTAGCAGTAAGCTTGGGTAGTTTGATTGTTAGAGATCAAAGGAAGGCTTAGATTGTTTTACTGGGAGGGACATAGGTATTTGCAGTTGGAGACAATGGCAACAGTGTGTTAACGTTGGAGACTCTGTCTCCAAAGTCCCAGTATCAGGGTGTGTGTAAACAGTGTTGCGAACTCTACATTACGATCAAGTTGAAAGAGAGTTAGGGTCAAGAATAACTAATCAGCATTTCTATCTGGATGCAAGGCTAATGTGTATCATTTTGCCATGGGTAAAGAGTATAGAGGCAGCCATTTTTAAGATCACGTTACAGGCTTCCCTACAAATCACTGACAGATATCAGTTTTCTCTGGTCAGCAGAGAAAGGAGGCTGCTTGGTTTTGTGAACTACCACAGCCGGATGTAGGAGGAAGACAGCCTCTAGTCAAAGAGACATATCTCATATTCTGGGAGAATTGAGCTGGTATGGACAGATGGAAGGAATCATCATGACAGGCCTTACTGCTGCTGGCACTAGATTCTGGAAACTCAAAATACCAAGGAAAATGCCTGGAAGTGATCACATGGCATTACTACTTAGCAAAACAGGAATACAGGAATCCATTGGAAGCTGGACGCAACTGCGGTCTCTTTGCTTTCAGTACTTTAATTCCGTGGAGAGTGTAAAGGGGGTAAGTATAAAAGATAAAGTTCCTTTCTATAGTTTAAAGTACATATTGCCGACAAAAAAATGTTTAGTCAATGGTGTATTTTAGTCATTTGTTACAGTAAAGGACTCAAAATGAAAACTCTTGTGTTATTCTTCTCAGCTAATACGTGGAAGTTCATATTCCTTTTAAAAAGTTATTAACCTCTTCAGAGATCGCAACACTCATCAAATTTTGGGTTTAACAGGGTGGTTGCTAGGCGGAGGTTTTCACTGGTGAGGAGTCGAGGGCTAGGGCCACAGTCTCAGAACAAGGGGTCGGCCTTTGAGGATTGAGATGAGGACACATTTCTTCATTTAAAGAGTTGGGAATCTTTGAGGTCTCTACCTCAGAGAGCTGTGGATACTCAGTCACTCAGCATATTCAAAAGGAAGAGCAATTGGATACCAAGGATATGGGGGTTAATGTGGGAATGTGTAGCTGAGGAAGAGGATCATCCATGATTGAAATGGTAGAGCAGGTAGTACAGAGGGAGTGCTTCACTGTCAGAGGAGTCGTTTGGATGGGACATCAAAACGAGACTTCACCTTCCCTCTCAGTTGAATAGAAAAACTTCCACTAAGATCCCACTACAGCATGAGAATGCTCCTTGGTGACCTGGCCATTATTTATTCCATTACTACCTGGTCACCTGGTTACTACCACATTACTATTTGGAGGGCCTTGCTGTGCCTAAATAACTTCTGGGAGTTTCCGAATTACGATAGTGACTACACTTCTGGAGAACTTCATTGGCTGTAAAATGTTTTGAGACATCCTCGGAAACTAACTGTTATTCTTGGTACTAATGTTTGCTCCGGCCTTTTACAGGCTGTGTGTAGGATGGGACGACAACGTTGTTGGGTTATTAAAAGTGACAAGCTAGCTGGGTGTTGGTTTTTATTGGTACCAGTCCATATATTATTTGATTTACTGGAACTAACTTTCCCCAGCTTGTCTTAGTGGGACCTGACTTGCAACCTCAACATGGCTAGCCCGGAATCAAAATCAGCTGGTTACTATACACTACCCTGAATGTAAGATAATCGGAAAAACACTACAGTGCAGAAGGAAGCCATTCGGCCAATCGTGACTGCACCGACCCTCTGAAACAGCACCCTAACCAGGCTCCCACCCCATCTCGGAAACCCCACCTAACCCGCACATCCCGGGACACTAAGGGGCAATTTAACATGGCCAATCCACCTAACCTGCACATCTTTGAACTGTGGGAGGACACGTGGAGGATGTGCAAACTCCAAAAAGATAGTCACCCAAGGCTGGAATTGAACACGGGTCCCTGGCGCTGTGAGACAGCAGTGCTAACCACTGTTACACCATGCCACCCATATCTGAATGGCGGCAGCATTCATAATGAGGTGGATGAATTAACAGCACAAGATGTTGTAAAAGAGTACGATATGAATACGATTACAGAGACTAATGCAAAGAGGCTAATGAAAACTAGGAATCGTCAACCAATTTTTTTGTTCATTCATGGGATGTAGGCTGGGTACGCCAATATTTATTGCCCAGCCCTAAGTGCCCTTGTTTAGAGGGCATTTAAGAGTCAGCCACAGGGGTATGGAATCACAGGTCAACCAGATCAGGTAAGGACAGCAGATTTCCTTCCCTAAAGAGACAACAGTGAACCAGATGGGTTTTTACAACAATCGCCAATTGTTTCATGGCCATCATTAGACCTTTGAATTCCAAATTGTTTATGGAGTTCAAATTTCACCGTTTGGCATGGAAAGATTCAAACCAGGGCCCCCGAGCATTACTCTAGTATTACTAGTCCAATGACAATCTCACCAGGTCACCACCTCCTCGGAATGTAAAACTGGCTATCTCCCAGAAATACTTGGAGCCGACTTACAGCTGGCTACTTTCAGCTAGATAAGATGTCAGGTGATGTTGGGTCACTTGGGGTCACAAACAGGTACATCGATTATAAATTAATACATATCAGAGAGCCGTGGTCCCACATTGATCCCTGAGGTTTGGAAGGGAGGGGGGTTGGAAAGCACTTAGCATTTCCTGCCAATCTGAAAACCAACTATTCACTCCCACTCTCTGCTTCGCTTCTTTGCGGTTCTTTATCAAATGGCCCGTTGGCCCATATCCACAATATTAACTAGACTTCCATCACCCACTCTCTCCATTTACATTGTATATTTAAATTCTGGAGATTCAGCTCTTCTGTTTCCTTCTCTTGCAGCCCAGATTGCTTCAGTTTATACAAATTTAGAAAAAAACAAGGAAGTAACAATGCTGCTGCCACATCATCCCTTCCCCGAGCCTGTCATAGCTCCCCCAAGGTTTCCCCCACATTATTCTCTCTTATCTTCCCTCAAGATACCCGCTGAGAGGTCATCTTGCCCATGAGATCCGCCTCCTGTTCCCTCCACCCTATTCCCACTAAACTGCTGACCCACCCAATTGCCTTTCCTGTTTCCACATGCTAGCTGATACTGTCAACTCACCACTTGCACCATGGCAAATCTTGCCCCTGACCCCTGTCCTTGAAAGCTAATCTATAGTCGAAGAACAATGAAGCTTGAACTCATAAGTAGCACAGTGGTTAGCACTGTTGCTTCACAGCTCCAGGGTCCCAGGTTCGATTCCCGGCGTGGGTCACTGTCTGTGATAATGCTGCACGTTCTCACTGTGTCTGCGTGGGTTCCCTCTGGGCACTCCGATTTCCTCCCATAGTCCAAAGATGTGCAGGTTAGGTGGATTGGCCATGCTAAATTGCTCAGTGTCCAAAAGGGTTAGGTGGGGTTACTGGGTTACAGGGGATAGGGTGGAGGTGAAGGCTTAAGTAGAGTGCTCTTTCCAAGGGCCGGTACAGACCTGATGGGCCGAACGGCCTCCTTCTGCACTGTAGATTCCATGATTCTATGATGAAGATCACCTTCGCACAACCTCAGGAGATCTACTTTTGAAGCCGGTTTATTTCTTGCCAGCAAATGAGCTGGATGGTCAGTTAATCTGCATTTGATGACACTGAGCGAGAAAGGAATATTATCTCGTACCCCAGAGAAACCACCCCGATCTTCAAATAGTGCCTCAGCATCTTTTATCGGAAGAGAACACTGATGGAGGCCTCAGTTCCACCCCTTACCTGAAAGACAGCACCTCCCTCAGCACTGCACTTAAATGTCAGCTTAGATATATACTTGAATGCTAGGAATGAACCACATGATAGCACACTAATGCTAGTATCTGTACAGTTATAAGCTTTCCCTGGGCTGTTTTGTTAGGTGAGCACGGTAGCACAGTGGTTAGCACTGTTGCTTCACAGCGCCAGGGACCCAGGTTTGATTCGTGACCTGGGTCACTGTCTGTGCGGAGTCTGCACATTCTACCCGTATCTGCGTAGGTTTCCTCCGGGTGTTCCGGTTTCCTCACACAAGTCCCGAAAGACGTGCTTGTTAGTTCAATTGGACATTCTGAATTCTCCCTCAGTGTACCCGAAGAGGTGCCGTAGTGTGGCAACTCGGGGATTTTCACAGTACCTTCATTGCAGTAAGCCTACTTGTGATACTAATAAAGATTATTATTATTAGTATGGGAGCCATTAGTTTAAAAAGATTCTGGGACTGTATGTATGTTGCAGACAAGGCCAGCATTTACTACCCATCCCGAACTGTCCTCAAGGATATGGTGGTGAGCGTCTTCCTGAATCCGTGCAGTCTACATAGCATAGGTACGTCCAGGATTTTGACCCTGCGACAGTGAAGCAAAATCGATTTACTTCAGGCTGGTATGCGACTTGTAGGTGCTGGTGTTCCCATGACCTTGCAAGGCAGTTCGGGATTCTGGAGAACGATGACAGAGTCGATTTTCTTTGTGATATGTCTGTCAATGACAGCACAGAGCACAGTGATGTGCCTACAGCTAAGTTGCCTCACGCCAAGGGCAACCTGATGAAATTTCATACCTCAACCCCTTATTCAAATGCAAACAGACAGAAGAGAGCTCAAGTGGTGAGCAGGTGACAGCAGGGGTGTAAAAATGAGCAAGTTTGATGCTGTTAATTACACAATCACCCAGTTGCGTGCCTTTGACTGCAGTACAAACAAGAGGCCATTCAACCCATTGTGTCCATACCAGCTCTTTTATAGAAGGATCCAATTTATTCCACTCCTTTCCTCATTTATCTCCTGGTTCTCTTGCCCACACCTTAAACATGTGCCCATAAGACCATAAGAACTAGGAACAGGAGTAGGCCATTGACTCCTTTGAGCCTGCTCCGTCATTTAACAAGATCATGGCTGATGTAACACTCTCTATGTCCAATTTCCTGTTTAATCTCTGTAACCCTGAATTCCCCTACTGATTAGAAACCTATCAATCTCAGCCGTGAAAATGTTCAAGGGCACGGCCTCGACAACTTTCTGGGTCCTGGAACTCCAATTTCCTGATCGGGGAGGGAGAGGGAAAAGAAAAAAGAGGCACCCCAACTCTGAAGGCACCTTCAGAATGAGATACTTTCCCCCCCAACCCCATCGAACATGAGATGAGGAAAGGTTTAAATGTCACTTTCCCACCCTACTCAAGCCTAAAATTGAGGCTGGGCAGAATAAAGTTTTTTATGTGGCCACTTACTTTGCGGCCTTATTGTGTTAAGGTGGGTTTCCTGACTGGGGCCCTCCCTGCCCAAGCACGAGTATTGAGATTGTATTGAGGCAACTCAAAGTGGAACATGCTGTACGGAGAAAAGTTGAATTCAACTGCACCTTCTGTAATATTCAATTTGAAATATTTTTGCACTTCCTTTGATAAATAAAAGTATATTTTTTGGAAAGACGAAATGGGAAGAGATGGAACACACCCTGCCTGGTGAACAAGAAATAACTGGCAAAGAAAGGACAAAATTTTTTTTTGCAAACTACAGATTTGCCCAGAGGCAAAGTTGGTCTTTTCCATTAACTGGTTGACTAGCTAAGTCTACATTTAATTCCTGTTGGCGTTAATGATGGAGTGTACAGCTGAGCTGAGTTAACAGGGCAACAAGACCCTCTCTCCACCTCAACACACCGAGTTCAATGAAGCCTGTTTCGTGGTTTCTGGGCCCGCTGATTCGTGCCCGGGAAAGACAGAATTGAACTGATTTGATGCAAGAGGTTAATTAAACATGGAGAAAGAACATGGGACTAAGTGAAGCTTATTCTGAAGCACTTTTACTCTGAAAAAGAGATTAGTATAAAGAACTATCTTTTCTTTGATATCATCCAGCAGCATAAGTGCGGGAGACAATCGACAGGTAAATCTAAATTGGCGCAATTATCAATAGAACCACCGTCCACAATTTCAAACCCCACTGAGGTCACTTGACCATTAATGAACCTCACAAAATGCTTCGCTACTGAAACAATGAACTGAAGAATCTAGACAACATAAATTCACGACCTGCATTCCACCAACAGACCTCCCTACTGAAAGCACAGTAAACTCAAAATTAAATTAAATTTGCAGAAACGCAATTGTGAGGTAGTGTTGGCTGCTGTGAAAGCACATTCACAGTTAAACGTCCAAATCAGGAAGTTGTTGTCTGAGTTTCCATGCTTCTCAGAAGCTGCACTATACTGCTCTGCCATCCTGCTAGGAGGCTTTGCTTTGGAATATATGGGAATTGAGCTATAAAGAACAAAGAACAATACAGCACAGGAACAGGCCCTTCGGCCCTCCAAGCCTGCGCCGACCATGGTACCTGCCTAAACTGAAACCGCCTGCACTTACATAGTCCGTATCCTTCCATTCCGTCCCTATTCATATATTTGTCCAGATGTCCCTTAAATGCCACTATTGTACCTGCTCCCATCACCTCCCCAGGCAACGCAATCCATATATTTACCACCCTGTGTGTAAAAAAACTTGCCTCGCACATTTGCTATAATATGTGATAGATATCCATGATTTTGGGTTTTGTCCTTTAAGTATCAATTAATTTTTAACAGTGCATCGAGTCTTAATGACTACTAAACACCCTCCTTGGCACTGAAAAAAAAACATTTACAAGTGTGGAGTCTCATTCTTTCTGAGTTTAATTATTGTTTTAAAAATCAAACATTCAAATACTTGTTTTTTTTATGTTTTTGTTCTGCCTCTCATTTCTCACTCTCAACCGCATCTTTCCTCCCTTGTCTTCATTTCACTTTCTCAACATGATGCAACGTTAAATTAAATATTCGAACTTACACTTTCTGATCTCACACTGCGTGTCTCAGAAAGAATATGCCACCTGATTGATAAAAAAGATACACAGCATGCATGCCCAATCATACAGGTCCCAGGTCTCCTGAAATAACTCAGTGCAAAAATTGATTTCTAACCCCCACAAGCTTCAATGCAATATTCTATCCAGTCCGCAGCCAGCACTATTCACTCACCACTGATGATAAAATCCAGGCTAATGTCTTACCCTTGATCTCAGATGCCACCAAGTACTTCAGGCGCAACTCAAACCTTGAATTACCACTTGGTGCTGTCACAATCTTTGGAAAATACTGTGCAGTACAGCGCCATGTTTCTTGTACAAGCTCCTGGGAGAGAAGGCTGCGTCCAGAATGGAAAGTCAAAAATAACTTCATGCTGCAGACACAAACGGAGCTTGAAAGTCATCTTGCAATGAACTTTGAAACTCTGGAAGGCAGCAGAAGCAAGCAAGCATTGCTTGGGATATAGCAGGTGACTTACGGATGATATCTGACGTCATTTTCTAAAACAAGCCAAGCTTTTGAGTTGTTGACCAAGGATTGAACCTGACATCTTTCGGGTCTAGACTTAGTCGCTTATTGCAAACTTACTCGCAAATCAGTTCACTTCGAAAAAGTGTGGTGAAATTCAACATGGTGTAGAATTTTAAGGATGGCGATGCAAACTCTCGCTCCCATTTAACACTCACTTCCGTCCACCCTTGGCAGGCAGTCCTGCCCATGAAAGCTATCGGCCAACCTAATTGGCCGACAGCTCTTCACCCTGATGTGTTATCTGTGTTGGTCTAACATCGACTGCAACTGGATGCAGTAAAACAAGAAACAGGCTTCCGACACAGGAGATGGTCCAACACTGTTTTATTGAACCTGTTGATTGCTGTACGTAATCTGCTGTGGGTTGACACTCTTTTAACCTAACTGATAACCTCCTATTGGCTTGACCAGACTAGCTCGCTATCACATGGTGATGATGCTCATTGGCCTGTGCACTGCGACTATCTCCCTAGCCGTGTCCTGTGAGAGAGGGAGAGCCTTAATGCCCTGTGGGCTTTATAGTGGTGGTGTCCTGTCTGGTGATTGGTTGTTCTGTGTCGTGTGTTCATTGGTTATCCTGTGTGTCAATCACTGCCTGTCTGCATCTCATGATGTACATGAGTGGATATTATGACACACCCTGGCCAAGCAGAGCACTGCAGTGGTCAGACACGGTACTGCAGCACTCTGCCTGGGTCTAGATCTTCAAAAAGGTATCGCCCTGTGGGTGAGAGGGTGTCCAGAACTCGCCAACTTCGCAGAGGGGAGGGGATAGGGAGAAACATTCCAACACTTTTTGTTTTAGAAATTTAGAGTAGCAAATTCATATTTTTTCCAATTAAGGGGCAATTTAGCGTGGCCAATCCACCTACCCTGCACATCTTTTTGGGTTGTGGGGGCGAAACCCACAAGAAACATTCCAACTCTGAGGGAGCTTCAGAGTGAGGCACCCCCTAAAACCTAACGCCTGAGATGGGGAAAAATGCAAATGTCACTTTCCCACCCTGCTCCGGCCAACCTTTAAATTGAGGCGGGGCAAGATAAGGCTTTTTTAAGTGGACACTTAAGGGCCTTATTGTGAATAGGTGGGTTTCCCACCCGAGGCCCTGCCCACATAAGCATGCAAATGGGTCTGGGTTTGGCCAGGCAGAATCTTGGGGGGGGCGGAATCCCATCTGTTCAATTTTACACTCCCCTCTCCCCGCTGACTCTGAACCCATTTGGGGGGGGGCAGTGTAAAATCTCCGAGGGCACTGGAATCATAGATTTTACAGTGCAGAAGGAGGCCATTCGGCTCATCGAGTCTGCACCAGCCGCTGGAAAGAGCACCCGACCCAAGACCACACCTCCACCCTATCTCCGTAAGTCAGTAACCCCACTTAACATATTTTTGGACAATAAGGGTACATAGAACATAGAACAGTACAGGCCCTTCGGCCCTCGATGTTGTGCCGAGCAATGATCACCCTACTCAAACCCACGTATCCACCCTATACCCGTAACCCAACAACTCCCCCCCCTTAACCTTACTATTAGGACACTACGGGCAATTTAGCATGGCCATTCCACCTAGCCTGCACATCTTTGGACTGTGGGAGGAAACTGGAGCACCCGGAGGAAACCCACGCAGACACGAGGAGAACGTGCAGAATCTGCACAGTGTCCCAAGCCGGGAATTGAAGTTGGAACCCTGGAGCTGTGAAGCAACTGTGCTCCCATGCTGCCTCACTATTTGAAGAGCTGCAAATTCTCCCAGTGCCCTGGCCAATGTTCCTCCCACAGCCAACATGTAACACAAACTAAAGTAAGTAAGTAAAGTCGCTAAAGTCCCAGAAGACCATTGGCTGCTTTCCCCTTTGAGAGGGAGAGCTGACTGGTGGTGATTTAACCCGAGAATCGCCACACCTCAGGTCGGGGCAAGGTTGAGAAGGTGGGGCCTTCATGAATAACCTCAGCAGGTACGGGAATTGAACCCCTGCTGCTGGCCTTGTTCTGCATCACAACCCAGCCATTCAGCCAATTGAGCTAAACTGGCCCCAAACTAGCCATCACTCATCTCCATTTCTGAGTGATGTGTGCAAACTTAACTGCCTTTGGTTGTTTACATTACCCATAGTTAGGGTTAAAGCTTGCATTATGTAGTGTGTTTTATGACTATCGGATGTCTCGAAGTGCTTTGCAGCTAATGATGTAGGAAACACAGCAGTCAATTTGCTCACAGCAAGTTCCCATAAACAGCAATCTAGGTAATGATCAAATAATCTGTTTTATTGTGGCGTTGGTTGTGGGAAAATGTAGGCCAGGACACCTGAAATAACTGCCCTGTTTGACTTCAAAATAGTGGCACAGGATCATTTACAGCAACCAAGCTGGCAGATGCAGCCCTAGTCGAAGATCACCCCTGAAAGATGGCACTTCCAACAGTGCAGCATTCCTGTGCTGAGCTAGAGCATGCAGTCTTGATTTTTGCACTTAGGTTTTGGGAGTGAGATTGGAACCCAGAACCTTGTGATTCAGAGATTACGAGGGCTACCACCTGAGGCATGGCTGACAATTATGCTAAATAATGTTGGTGGGTCACTACTTTTCTCTTTGCTACCTTAAGTCACTCTTTTGTCAAACGTACCAGCATTAAAGCATCAATATTTAAATAGTATCTTTATGTAACGGTGCATTTTCAGAGACTTCATTAGTGACTAACAAAATAATTATTTACAAGGATCTACAAGAGCAACAACATGTTTGCAGCTAGTTCTGGAATGGGGTGATTCCCCACTCTGAGTCCTGATTGGTCACCCAGGCCAGGTGACCCTTACTCTGCTGTGTTTCCCTTAAAGGGACAATCAGCACACCTTCATACAGAAAGGCATTCCAAAGCCATATTGAAGCCTGAGAGAAACAAAATGGGCACTGTACCAAAAGCTGTAATATTAGGAGTGATCAAACGCTTGCTCCCATGAGGTCGGTTTAAGGAGGGTTTCAAGCGAGGTGGAAAGGGGGGCAGCGCGGTGGCGCAGTGGTAGCACTGCTGCCTCACGGCACCGAGGTTGCAGGTTCGACCCTGGCACTGGGTCACTGTCCATGTGCGGTTTACACCGTGTTTGCGTGGGTTTCACCCCCACAACCCAAAGATGTGCAGAGTAGGTGAATTGGCCACACTAAATTGTCCCTTAATTGGAAAAAATGAATTGGGTACTCTAAATTTTTTAAAAAGGGGAGGTGGTAAGGGACTGGGAAATGCCCAGAGCATGAAGCTTAGATGGCTGAAATCTGATGTGCTAATGGTGGGATGAAGGATAAATAGGATTCCAGAATGAGAAGGCTGCATGGTAGCACAGTTGCTTCACAGCTCCATGGTCCTAGGTTCGATTCACGTCTTAGGTCACTGCCTGTGTGGAGTTAGCACTTTCTCCCCGTGCCTGCGTGGGTTTCCTCCGGGTGTTCCAGTTTCCTTCCACTGTCCAAAGATGTGCAGGTTAGGTGGATTGGCCATGAGAAATTGCCCTTAGTGTCCAAAAAAGGTTGGGTGGGGTTGCTGAGTTGCAGGGTTTTGAGGATGGGGTGGAGGCATGGGGTGCTCTTTCGAGGGGCCGGTGCAGACTCGGGGGGCCAGATGGCCTCCTTCTGCGCTGTGGATTCTATGACTGGAGAATGGCAGGGATGGGGAAACTAAACCACAGATTGGAGATCAATCAGTTATCTCCCTCCCACAAACATTGAGGATTGCTACTGATGATATTAAAAGTTGACCAGAGGAAACTAAATGGTGTCCAAGAAGCAGCTGAAAACGATCCTCACAAAACCATACATTACAGAAGGCCATTCGGCGCATTGTGCCTGTACTGGCTCCTTGGAAGAGGGTCTTGCTCTCCAGCACTTAAATGCACAGCCCTGTAACTTTTTCCTTAGAGCATTCCTTTTGAAAGTAGCTCTTGAATCTGCTTCCCCAGCAGGTAGTGCACATGCGTATTATAACAACTCATTGCATTAAAATATTTTGCATCTCCTCCCACACCCCCATCAGGTTATTTTGCCAATTATCTTAAATAGAATCACTACAGTGCAGAAAGAGGCCATTCGGACCAATGAGTCTGCACTGACCCTCTGAAAGAGCACCCCACCTAGGCCCACACATCCCCTGAACCCCACCTAAACTTTGAGCAATTTAGCATGGCCAATCTACCTAAACCTGCACTGTGGACTGTGGGAGGAAACCGGAGCACCCGGAGGAATCCCATGCAGAAAAGGGGCGAACGTGCAAACTCCACACAGTCACCCAAGGCTGGAATTGAACCCGGGTCCCTGGTGCTGTGAGGCAGCAGTGCTAACCACCGTGCCACCTACGTTACATAAATCTACCCCCTCTGGTTAAAGACCGCCCTGCCAGTGGAAACAGTTTCTCCCGAGTTACCTCATCATTCTGAGACTCTTCCAGCTGTAAATCCACCACTGTGGATGCTCTCAATCAAGGGCCTTACACTTTAAAAATGCGCTAATTAGATTCTTTCACTGTCGCTGGATCAAAAATCCTGGAACTCCCTCCCTAACAGTACCTACACATCAGGGACTGCAATAGTTCAAGAACGCAGTTCATCACCACTTTCTCAAGGGCAATTCGGGATAGGCATAAATGCTGGCCTAGCCAGTGACGTCCACATCCTACCAATGAATCTTCTGTAAAACCACATGATGGCTGGAAATTCAACAATACGTTCCAATGGAAGGATACCGGACCCATTCATGGGTCAGCCGCCACCAAACACATTATTCATTCAGCAGGTTAATCAGTTCCACTTCACCATTGTGTTCTACACATCCTGGAACTAGAGTGAGCGATGCACTCGCATTCTCAATATGAGGAGCACTTCCCTCAGCAAAAACACAGCATGGAGTCCCGCCGTGTCATTAGTCAGATCTAAGTCACAAATGCCATTCTGAGCACCCAATTATAGGACTGTCAAAATTCACAGAATGGTAAGGAGCATTGAGTGATCATAATGAGCAATAAAGACTCAAATGGGAGAAGGTCTCGGGGCGGGGTAGTATCTTGGAGAGTCTTTGTGGGACTGTGAAAGCTTTTGCAATGGTAAACAGATATAATAATAATAATAATCTTTATTATTGTCACAAGTAGGCTTACATTAATACTGCAATGAAGTTACTATGAAAATCCCTTAGTCGCCACACTCTGACACCTGTTCGGGTACACTGAGGGAGAATTCAGAATATCGAATTCATCTAACAAGCATGTCTTTAGTTGCCTGTAGGAGGAAACCTTAGGGAAAGTTACTTGTCATGATATAGATGATTGGAAAGAAAATAAATTCTTCACCACGAGAACATAAATGATTAAAAAAGGCCCCTGCAATCTATTTGAATAGAAAAAATAGGAAAGAGACAGGAACTGGAGCCGGTAGCTCCACTTCAAAAGCATGATGGAGCCAAAGGCCTCTAGTTCTTTAACTTCTATGATTCGACTGTAACAAAGTAAATCAATATGTCTATTACCTTTAAATATGATCCAAAATATTTGGTTACATATGGGCTATCACACTGGCTCAGTACAGTTATTTCCTGTTGAATATCTTCGATTTCATCTTCAGCTTCTTCGAGGTCAATAATTTTGATGGCAACTACTTGCTGTGTCCGATTATCAATGCCTTTGAAGACTTCACCAAATGACCCCTTTCCAATCCGCTCCAGTTTGGTAAATAGTCCCTCAGGATCTGCCCGGTGATTCTGAAGAACAGAAAAAAATAACATTTGTGTGAGATCAAGATCTGCTGCTTGGTGAGATAAGCTGACAGGTGTTCATCACATATGCTCACTGCAGCTCCAATACCCTGTGATCTCCATTAGCTAGAAGGGCAAGGACAGTGGAATCACCACCACTTTCCACGATCCCCTCCAAAGCAGTCATCAGCCTGACTTGCAAATACATCGGCCATTCCTTCAGCATTACTAGGTTAAAATCCACGAACTCTCTCCCCAACACGCTGTGAGATCACCTTTACATCAGCTGTTCAAGAAGGGAACTCCCCACCGTCTGCAATGGGCAACAAAGGGTGAACGTGCCAGTGAGACGCGTATACCAAAAACTTTTTTTTTAATATGTCCCTTCCTCACCCTAATTACAGCTCCTGCACAATGCTGATTGTTTTGCTAATGAACAATCATTTTGACTTTAGACCAAGACAAAATTGCAATGACACAGTTCAGAACAGTTCACAGACCTATCAACAGGATAAGACACATTATTCTACTGTGCTGTCAGGATAGCATGACGGCACAGTGGTTAGCACTGTTACCTCATAGGACTAGGGACCCGGGTTCAATTCTGGCCTTGGGGGACTGCCTGTGTGCAGATTGCACTTTCTCCTGTGTCTGCGTGGGTTTCCTCCGGGTGCTCCGGTTTCCTCCCACAGATGTGCAGCTTAGGTGGACTGATCACGCTTAATGGCCCCTTGGTGTCCAAAGGTTAGGTGGGGATACGGGGATAAGTATTGTGATGAATAGTGGGCCTCGGTAGTGTGCTCTTTCAGAGGGTCGGTGTAGACTCGATGGGTCAAATGGCCTCCTTCTGCACTGTAAGGATTCTATGACTCTATCCCTGTTCAAACTGGAGGCCCCATCTGCACAGTGATAGGTATTCTTCACTTAAAGTAAAAAAACAAATACCTCACGATAGCAGTCGAAAAGACAAGTAGCAAAACACGCATTCCAAGGAGTTCTAACTTTTTACTATCTTCTCCACCACGGTGCAATTTGCTTCCTTGCCAGAGCTCAATGGGGTACATTCCTGGATGAGAGCAATATATGGGGGAAGGGGAAGGGGAAAGGGTAAGGGGACAGTGGAGAATGGGGAAACTGTAGGGTCTTTCTGGCCAAAGAACCAAGATGAGCTGAATGGCCTTACTCACCTGCCAATACCTGATGGACTTACAACACCCAGATGAAATGCGACTGGGACTGAGGAGTGACCAATGGCCACTGTGAGGTCACCATAATGGCGAGGAAACATTCCTGAATCTATCTTAATACCACAAACAGGGCCATTGCCTTGACAGTAACAGGAGAATGGAAAAAAAACCTGTCATTTGGGAACAAAGATCTTTTAATGGTGTTTGGGGAACCCCATATACTTTTCTTCGTAAATCTACAGCCCTGAGCATAATTTCAGGGCTGATTTATGATTGCAAAATTCTAGGATGTGTGCTTGAATAGAAAAGGGTTCTTAATTTTTGATTGCTAACCAGAGAGAGAGAGAGATCCTCTCAATCGTTTTGCAATCTATGCCATTGCCAAAGACCTAGAAATTGAATGCCAACCAAGCTTTTTCTTCCAAAAATGCCTCAACCACATAAATACTGCCACACTAAAGGACGGTTGAAGAGGGGAGAGAACGTACGAGAAAACAGGAGGATTGTGGCAGTCGCTTGGGTTGTGGGCCCAGCCGCAAAAGTACAGGTCTCTCAATAACTGGTGGTGCACCACACCAGTAGGCTAGGCTGATGGAAGTTGCGACTTACAGTTTGGAAAGCTGGGCAGAGCTCACATTCAACTCCCTTTATCGCCAGATGATAACCATTCAGAACACTGACTGAAGGAGGCCATGGAATTCATTTTCAGAATGTAGTGAGCGAGGCAAAAAGTCGTAGTCAGCAGTGAAAATTAAATTGGATAGGTGGATAAAGGTATGTGGGGTGGAGGGTTTGGGAATAGGGAGGACAAAGGCAAAGGAATCAAAAATAGGCTGGGCTGTTGATAATTACAGAAAAGTCTAGAATTGCACATTGCAGAAAACAACAACCTCTCCTACCAAAATGGGATGTGTCGGCCCTGCCAGATCAAAGAGCGGGGTGATTCCTTTTGACAGCACAGTCTCTGACACTCAACAAACATTTGTAACATGTTCCTACATGATGACACTGATGGGCGTTTATCTTTTTCATTATCTTAAAACTGCCAGTTGGAGCTCTGAATCATTAACGGCCAGCCACTCCCTTTCCTCCAGGCAAAGGTCTAATATCCTTTTCCCTGAATGGTTCAGAATAAAGGGAGGCGAATAAGAGCACTTCCCATCCTTCCAATCAGCAAATCACAACTTTCACGAGCCTAAGCTTACTGGTGTGGTACACCACCAGCTATTGAGAGACTTCCAGTTATAATGATGGGCCCACACCCATAGTGGCCTATCTTCTGTCTCTTTGCAGATGCTGGCACACTTGCTGTGCATTTCCAGCATTTTCTGTTTGCTTTTTATTTCTGATTTTATTCTTCCCCCATTACGCCCCCTCTCCCATTCCACACACATGTGCTTGATGGGAAGGACAAACCAATCTTGAGTAAAGACATCTTTGAGAAGATGCTCGATATTAAGCTTTGGTGTGTGGGACAGAGTGAAGTTGGCACAGCATTGAAGGAATGCCATGATCGGCGATGATCGCATTTGTGGGGGTGCTGCTTTAAGATAGAATCATAGAATCTCTGCAGTGCAAAAGGAGGCCATTCGGCCCATCAAATCTGCACAACCCTCCAAAAGAGCACCCTATCTATGCCCATCCTTGTAACCGCACCTAACCGCTGGACACTAAGGGCCAATCCACCTAACGTGCACATCGTTGGAATGTGGGAGGAAACCAGAGCACCCGGAGGAAACCCATGCAGACACGGGAAGAACTTGCAAAGTCAACACAGACAGTCTCCTGAGGTCGGAATCAAACCCGGTCACTGGAGCTGTGAGGCAGCAGTGCTAATCACTGTACTGGCTGTCTAATATAAATAATGTGGCACTGTCATCTTCAGACTCTAGGTTGCCTCACTACATCCAGCACACTTGCTACACTCCAGGGGTGGACCCTGTGCCATGCCTGCAGGCAGGAATTCTTAATCCAGCAAAAACTACCATGAGATCAGAAATCGCCACTGACAGGATATGCTCCCAGTCGGGTGTGAAATGGGACCAGAGTGGGCAGAAGGCAGAAGAGTGCACCCATGACCCAGGGGAGGGGAGGGATAACGGAAAGTGACCCAAGGCCGGAATTGAACCCGGGTCCCTGGTGCTGTGAGGCAACAGTGCTAACCACTGTGCCACCTCATAATGGATGTTGGTCCATCTCTGAAGAATGCGAATTACACTTTCAGAATGGATGCAGTTGTTCTGTCTCACATGAAGCCGGGGTTTGGACAGTAGGTTTAGAATTGTCCATTTCAACTCTGCTCACCATCTCTCCTGCCCCCCCCCCCCCCCCCCCACCCACCCCCTGTCCCACACTATTCTAGAGTTAAAAAGCATTGGAAGCCAATCTAGATCAGCGCACACAGGGCTAATGGACGAGTGGGTTTTCACTCAGGATAGAATATGGGCAGCAATTTGGTGGGCTCATTGTAAAATCAGAGGTCAGCTAGCAGAGAACTGGCTTATTGTGGTGAAAT
This sequence comes from Scyliorhinus canicula, assembly GCF_902713615.1. Classification (NCBI taxonomy): domain Eukaryota; kingdom Metazoa; phylum Chordata; class Chondrichthyes; order Carcharhiniformes; family Scyliorhinidae; genus Scyliorhinus; species Scyliorhinus canicula. Next base: position 95,317,775 of record NC_052162.1, read on the forward strand.
TGAGAGAATTAGAGGCTGAGGAATTAGTCGTGGGGATAGGGGAGGCAATGGACAATCTGGAATAAAAGTTAAGATTGAGCTCAAGCGAGACATTAAAGTTGTGAACAATCTGGTTAAGCCTCAGACAATCTGGTTAAGCCAAGCAGGGAACAGAGTTCGTGGTCATGGCCTAAAATGATGGGTTTTGTCTTCTGAATGTCTGGTTAAAGATGACTTCATCCAATGTTGGACACCTGGCGAACAGTTTGGAGGAGGGTGGTGGAGAGTTGTCATTAGTTGATCTGCATGTGAAAGCTGACCCTGTATCTGTGAATGGTGTCACCCAGGGACAGCATCACACCAAGGAAGAGGAGACAGCCAAGGATGGACACATGGGTTACACAGTGCACTGAAGGGCAGAGAAGCTACCATTAAGATTGGCAAGAATAAGTATATCCAGGCAATAAACAGTCTCACGGAATTGAACGAGGAGTGGGTCAAGGGTAACTTTCCTGAAAACCAGGGAGATGCCAATGGTTTTAGAGGGCAAATGCACAGCACCACAGGAGAGGGTATGAATGATGGCAGCTAGCACAGAGAGCAGGCGAGGACATGAGTAGGAATGTGTTGGTGGGGGCAAGGTAGCAAATTTAATGGAACTGAATGGTTTGGAGCTGGAGGGAGAAGATAAATGGAGAATTTGAAGAGTGGCTGGATTTGAGGAGAATGCAGGAGTGGAATGGGGAAATGGCATAGGGGAAAGCAGCAGAAACAAAAACAAGTAGGGCAGACTTTCCTGTCCTCCCACCCAAAGTCAACAGACCTTTCACTGCTCTGTCCCGCTCACAACAATTCCCATGGCTGGCAGGACCAGAACATTTTGGCCATAGCCGCTATTTATATTTAATCAAACTCAATTTCTGGCCACCCCTCCTGGAAATGGACAGTTGAGGAATTCTAAAGACCATGTTTCTGGGTGAAGGAAAGAGGGGGGGGGAAAGGTTTTTCTTTCCGATTGGGGAATCAACGAAGAGTGGTTATCAATTGAACACTGTCATTAAGACTGTGAAGACATACGTTAGGAGTAAACCCTTTACCGAGAGTGTTGTTGGAGCATTGAATGTTTTGGTAGAAGCCATTATATCTCTGAAGAGATGATTGGAGAAATGGTTGCAGTATGATGAGATATAGGGCTATGGTGAAGCGAAGGGAGTAGTGGGATGATGTGGAATTGATACAGCAGTATGGGTTGAGAGCAATAAGCAGTGGGATTAGTATTAGATTGACAAAGGGTTTTGGGCGAGAGTTTGCCGGTGTAACTGGTATGATTGCTCCAGCACAGATTCAGGGTAACTATTCTGAACTTCACTGGATCAACTCATTTTGTCTTTGAAATTAGTTGGTGAAAGTGAGAGGTTTCCTCTACTAGAGGTTACAAATGACAGAACATAAACTGCAGGAGATGACAACCAATGGACAGATCAGACTGGGAAGCTCAATAAAACAAGTAAGAGGACAGTTGCAAATTAATTCAATCTCTATAATCCTTTCTCTGGTCAATACTCTCTGACTACCTGTCTAGAGAATGTCATCTGGAAACCACATTTTAAAGTGGCATTAACGTACTTTCAATCCAGAAAATGGGTCATTTTATTCCTGCTAATTTCTGGATAACAGGCGGTTTTCGCAGAACAAGGCAGATAGAAGTGTAAAAGACATGGCGATTTCTCAGACCCCATGCATAAACCTGCTGTGATTACACAATGAAAGTTCTTTAATGAGTGAGCTGGCCGTCTCTCTGCGCTCGATTTGTCAGTCGATATTCTAGCCACTTGGCAGCTGCTGTGACAAACTAAATACCAAAAATAAACTTCTAGGCTTGTTTTCTTATTGCAACAATGTCCTCAGTCTTTGGCAGAGTGCAATCTGAATTAGCAGCTCAATGGGCAGGATTGTACTCCGCAGCCTTGGCTCAAGACAAGTTATTTTCTGTTTCTTTTTCTCCCTCCCCCCAACTCTTGGGCTCTTTCTTCCTTCGCCCGGCAAATGCCCATCATTCCCTCCACCCGGAGGACAAGCTGCTGACCATTTGCTAGACCCCCTGTGAATGGTCAAAGGCCACCGGGTGCCAGGGAATGTGGCAAACGTCTAGGTTGTGTCTTCTTCCCTCTGTCTCACAAGCACAGACACACATAATAGAGACAGACACACACAAAAGCTCATACCCGCACATTCACAGAAGGATCCACCTCATAGCGCTGCCCCCCCCCCCCCCCCCCCCCCCCCTTCCCTCCACCCCCATTCCTCCACACAGTAGTCCAGGCAAGATAAGGGACTTTAATGCACGCCTAATCTCCCATGCAAAGCAATCTGCTGTCATCCCCAAGCACTGCACTCCAGTGCATTATGTCAACAAACTGCCATACAGATTCTGGTTCTTAGTTCATTGTAGGCTGAACCCGGGCACTGTTGCATCAGCTAAATAACTTCCATTTCCACACATTCCCTTGTGCTGTGGTCACAGTAGTACTGTTGGAAGAACAGTACCCGACATATGGAGGTACTCTAACCAAAGCAGATAGCGACCAGAATCTCTGTTCGATTTTCTTCAATGCTATTTCGCTCATTGTAAATCCAAAGACAGGCTGGGAAATCAAAGTTTCAGAAGAGGGAGTGTCCTCTCCCTCACAAGAGCGAGGCTGGCATATTAACAGAACTTGGCAGAAGAACTTTTAACGCTCAGTTCACACACTAAAAAATACAAAATGTTCTTGAACAATGAGTGTATTTGGGATCAAAGTGTCTGCTGTGACTCAACGGGCTGCACTCTCACCTCGAGGTCAAAGGTTGTGGGTTCAAGCCCGCCTGAGTGACTGGAAGACAAAAGATTTGGCTGAAACTCCAGCGCAACGCTCAGGGAGTGCTGAACTGTCAGAGGCACTGTCTTTCAGAATGCAACAGGATCTGCCACTGAATCCAGGCTCCAGCAGGGTAGAGGGCACCTTGATAGGACAGGCCTTCCAACTTTAATCTGCACTGTCCCTCCAATTCATTAGCAAGTAAAATCGCCATAGTCCCAGATGACCATAGGCAACTTTCCCCTTTGACAGGGAGAGCTGATTGGTGTTGATTTAACCCGAGGATCACCACACCTCAGGCACGGGGCAAGGTTGAGAAGGCGGGTCCTTCACGAATAACCTCAGCTAGGATGGGAATTCAACCCACACTGTTTTCCTTGCTCAGCGTCGTGAACCAACAGTCCAGCCAATGGAGCCAAACTGGTCCTCAATTCATTATCGAGATGCCAAGTGTGTGAAAAGCTGCAGCAAAGTGGTCTTCAGCTTACAGTGTCACGGCCTCCACATAGGTTTCCCCTAGGACTTCGCACAGGCCCATCTCTGGTACCATCTTGACAAGCAGCTCCCCCCTGCTCCCCACACCCATTATCGTGGATGGACATCGGTAGAAAGCCTAAAGACAATGGAGATTACGGTTTTTGGCACTTTCAGCCTCGATGGACACGAGAAAATCAGTTTATTGGTTCAATATCGGGGATGCGAGCCACATTGAAAAGGTTGGCATTTACTGGCCATCCCAAGTTGTCCTGTGGGTGAGCCATTGCCATTTTATGGGGTTTCATACGGCTGGGCAATTTGCACAGCCACTTCAGACTCAAGCACGTTGGCATGGAACTGGACGAACATTGAGGTCGATGATTCCCTTATTGGCTTTGTGTATTTTCGGTATTTTGTTGTCTACCCAGGGCTGTGTGTATAAATTTGTATTAACGCCAATTTCAAAATTTCCGGTCACAGTGTCCGATGCACGCTGTTTATTTCAGCCAGAAACAGCGACATCAGGATCTCTGACAATATCCCAAGAGAGAGAAGAAGACAAAGCCAATTTGGGAAAAACTCTGACAACCAAGATCACTCCCAGGGCAGGTTAATGAGCCCCTCAGGACAATTTCCTCCATTTCAGACTTAATCCCCGACAGAAAGAGCAGGCACTGTACGGGAGCCACCATATGCCATGTGCCTCAATGTATTTGGAAACTGGACTGCAGCTGCCTTGAGGAAAAATCACTGGAATCTATTAGTGCCCGATTAACCTGATTAAATCTATTAGTGCCAAAGACTGTGAACTCGACAACAGTACATGCCAGTGAATTAGAATCACAGTGGCATCGGAGGCCATTTTGCCCATTAAGTTCCCATCAGTAAACTGGGTGGAAGAGCAGAGTGGTACATTTCATGGGATAGAATTGCGAGAATCGTCATTTCTCATCAGTTCCCCTCTTCATTTTCATTTATAAACAAGGTTCTTGTTTTGTTAACAGACATATTTTCCACAGCTCCCTATAATATTACCACAACTGAAAACTGACACAACATTGATTCACCAGCCACGGCTTACAGCAGAGGACCCAGGTTCACCGAAAAATGACCACGACACAATGTGGGGACTGATAGGTAAAAACCAGTGTAACTGCTTCACGATAACTTCTGCAAATCCAAATGGATTGGGCAGCCTTTATTGTATGGGAATATGTAGAATTTAATTAAAAATCAACTAAATCCGTGTGTTCCAGCTAGTGAGCAGGATGCGGGGGCCGGGGGAGAATGCGGGGGCCGGGGATAATAATGCGGGGGCGAGAGAGGATGCGGGGGGCGAGAGAGGATGCGGGGGGCCGGGGGAGAATGCGGGGGCCGGGGATAATAATGCGGGGGCGAGAGAGGATGCGGGGGGCGAGAGAGGATGCGGGGGGCCGGGGGAGAATGCGGGGGGCCGGGGGAGAATGCAGGGGGCCGGGGGAGAATGCAGGGGGCCGGGGGAGAATGCAGGGGGCCGGGGGAGAATGCAGGGGGCCGGGGGAGAATGCAGGGGGCCGGGGGAGAATGCAGGGGGCCGGGGGAGAATGCAGGGGGCCGGGGGAGAATGCAGGGGGCCGGGGGAGAATGCAGGGGGCCGGGGGAGAATGCAGGGGGCCGGGGGAGAATGCAGGGGGCCGGGGGAGAATGCAGGGGGCCGGGGGAGAATGCAGGGGGCCGGGGGAGAATGCAGGGGGCCGGGGGAGAATGCAGGGGGCCGGGGGAGAATGCAGGGGGCCGGGGGAGAATGCAGGGGGCCGGGGGAGAATGCAGGGGGCCGGGGGAGAATGCAGGGGGCCGGGGGAGAATGCAGGGGGCCGGGGGAGAATGCAGGGGGCCGGGGGGAATGCAGGGGGCCGGGGGAGAATGCAGGGGGCCGGGGGAGAATGCAGGGGGCCGGGGGAGAATGCAGGGGGCCGGGGGAGAATGCAGGGGGCCGGGGGAGAATGCAGGGGGCCGGGGGAGAATGCAGGGGGCCGGGGGAGAATGCAGGGGGCCGGGGGAGAATGCAGGGGGCCGGGGGAGAATGCAGGGGGCTGGGGGAGAATGCAGGGGGCCGGGGGAGAATGCAGGGGGCCGGGGGAGAATGCAGGGGGCCGGGGGGAGAATGCGTAGGCGATGTAGGCTGCCCAATCCATTGGGATTTTCAGACGTTATCGTGAAGCAGTTACACTGGTTTTTACCTTCCAGCCCCCGCATTCTCCCCCGGCCTCCGCACTCTCCCCTGGCCCCCCCGGTCCCCGCACTCTCCCCTGGCCCCCGCACTCTCCCCTGGCCCCCCCGGCCCCCGCACTCCTCCCCCCGGCCCCCGCACTCTCCCCCCGGCCCCCGCACTCTCCCCCCGGCCCCCGCACTCTCCCCCCGGCCCCCGCACTCTCCCCCCGGCCCCCGCACTCTCCCCCCCGGCCCCCGCACTCTCCCCCCCGGCCCCCGCACTCTCCCCCCCGGCCCCCGCACTCTCCCCCCCCGGCCCCCGCACTCTCCCCCCCGGCCCCCGCACTCTCCCCCCCGGCCCCCGCACTCTCCCCCCCGGCCCCCGCACTCTCCCTCGAATGAAGTATGGTGAATCTAGGGACATGTAAATGGAAACAGAATTCAAACTTGTGATTGCCACTTATTTCGATTAAGATGAAACAGCATAGAATTCACAGGATCCAATATGGGCTCACCATTGCTAAATATTAAGTTGAGCTTAGGTACGGAAAGACGTTGTCACCATGTTTATGGGCATATTGCACAATTAACAGGGCGAAAGGTGGTAAGGAACTAGCATCATCAGCAGCAAAACGTAACCCACCAGGAAAACAGCACAAACTTTCCATCCACCCACAAGGTGTAGATTCTCTGTAGCTAACCCTGAGCCACTGTTCTCAGGATGAGAGGATTTGAAATTACCAGAATTTGGCTTCAACAACTGACAGGAAACAAGATGCCTTCAGTAGTGACTGGGTCCACCCATACACCACTCTGAATGGTGGTACTGTCCATGCCTTCAGCCTAGACATTCATTGGGAAGCTGTGGACCAGCTATACTGTATCACGAAGCACTCTGTGGAGTGTTCCGGAATGCCAGGGGAAGAGGTTGGGCTTTTTCCTGTTAATATTAAAGCCAAAATCCACCACCTTCAGCAACAAAACACACACTGTACCTCTCACACGAGACTCTGGGCTCTAATTCAAAGCCGTCAATGGGCAAAGCAGCCTGGATGTACCTTTGAGCACAGTGGAGTCTTTGTGGAGAGTTTTGACGCACATTTAATGACCAAATCTGTCTGACTGAAGTATGATCTTTGCAAAATGACCCACAAAGGCAGCGGCCACCTACTCAAGCCATCATTCCTTACACAGTCAGACACTATCCTCCAAGATTGTGTCAGGTGTGTACATGATAAATCGGCAACTTCCTTCAGACGAGGAAGAGAAAAACAACTTTTGAGGCAAAAGGTTTCGAAAGTTGATGCAGTGCTGGCAGAGTGGGCCTTGTGAACCATAAAACTGGGCCTCAAATCCATGATGCACTACACTCGGCTGGGCTGCAGTCAGAAGGGTCAATGTCCACAATGAGCATTAAATGGTAAGAGGCGTATAGCCAGGATGTACATGACGAACATATGGATTAGGAGGAGTAGGCCGAACCTGCTCCAGCATTCAAGATGATCAAACGCTCATCTGATTTTGCCCTCAACTCAATGGGTGGCACAGCAGTTAGTACAACTGATGCCCCACAGTCCCGGAGACCCAGGTTTCATTCCGGCCTTGGGTAATTGTGTGGAGTTTGCACGTTCTCCCTGTGTCTATGTGGGTCTCCTCCTGGTGCTCTGGTTACTATCCACAGTCCAAAGAAATGCAAGTTTAGGTGAATTGGCCATGATCAATGGGCGGGGTTACAGGGACAGGCAGGAGAATGGGGCCTAGCTAGAGTGCTCTTTTGGGGAATCGGTGTAGACCCAATGGGCCGAATGACCTCCTTCTGCACTGTAGGGATTCTATGGATTCCACTTTTCTTCCCTGTTCCCGTGCACTTGACTCCCTTGTCAATCAAGAATCCAACTTAACATTAAAAGTATTCAATGACCCCACTACTCCCTGGTGAAGAAAGTCCACAGATGCACAACCCTCAAGAGAAAATATTTCTCCGCATCAATATCTTAAATGGGAGGCCTCTTATCTTTAAACAGTGTCACCTAATTCCAGTCTTTCCCACAAAAGGAAACATCCTCTCAGAATTCATCGTCAAGTCCCCTCAGGATTTTGTACATTTCAATCCCCTTCTCTTCTAAATCCCAATGGGTACAGGTCCAGCCTCTGCAACCTTTGCTCATATAACACCCAGATCCCAGGAATCAGTCGCGTGAACCTTCTCGGAACTGCTTCTAATGCAATTGTGTCAACCAGAACTGTGCATAATACTCTAGATCAGGGGTGGGCAAACTACGGCCCACCAAAGGTCTTTATGCGGCCCACCAAGATGAAGTCATTAAAAAAAAAAAAAAATTTTTTTTAAAAAATGTTTTAAAGGTTAATGGGAGGGGGGGGGGGGGGCTGTTGGGTTACTGGTGTAGGGTGGATACGTTGACTTGAGTAGGGTGATCATTGCTCGGCACAACATGTGTTTCATGTAAAGTTTCTACTTTACAATATTAATTAATAAAAATTAATTGCTTTTTTTTCTTTAAACTGAGTTACTTTGTTTTTCAAATAAATGTGTTTCATGTAAAGTTTCTACTTGAAAATATTAATTAATAAAAATTAATTGCTTTTTTTTTCTTTAAAAACCTTTTATTTTGGCTATTTTAAATATTAATTATTTTACTTAATATACTATGCGGCCCTTTAAAATTGTGAATTTCTGAATTTGGGGCAGCACGGTAGCATGGTGGTTAGCGTCAATGCTTCACAGCTCCAGGGTCCCAGGTTCAGTTCCCGGCTGGGTCACTGTCTGTGCGGAGTCTGCACATCCTCCCCGTGTGTGCGTGGGTTTCCTCCGGGTGCTCCGGTTTCCTCCCACAGTCCAAAGATGTGCGGGTTAGGTGGATTGGCCAGGCTAAATTGCCCGTAGTGTCCTAAAAAGTAAGGTTAAGGGGGGGATTGTTGGGTTACGGGTATAGGGTGGATACGTTGACTTGAGTAGGGTGATCATTGCTCGGCACAACATCGAGGGCCGAAGGGCCTGTTCTGTGCTGTACTGTTCTATGAATGTGGCCCTTGCACGGAAAAGTTTGCCCACCCCTGCTCTAGATGTACAAATGTAGCAAAACATTCCAATTTTGTATTTCATTCCCCCCATAACATTACATTTCTCTTCCTAATCACTTGCTGTACCAGCATACTAGCGGTGTGTGATTCATGTACCAGGACAACCAGGTCCCTCTGCACATCACAGCTCTGCAATCACTCCCTAGTTACATAATTTTCTGCTTTTCTATTGCAGATTCCTCATATCCACTTCACACCTTACTTTCCTACCTATCTTTATATCATCAGCAATTATCAACAATGCATTTGATCCCTTCATTCAATGGAACTGTAAATAGGTGACACCCCAGCATTGACTCCTGTGGAAACTCCACTCGTCACATCATGCAAACCTGAAAATGACCAATTTATGCCTACTCTGCATCCTGTTAGCTAGCCAATTTTTTTATCCATGCTGAAATGTTACCGTCGAAGGCATGAGCTCGTATTTTATAGCCTTTGACGTGGCACTTTGCCAAATACCTTCTGGAAATCTATGCAAAGCAAATCCACAGGTTCCCTTTGGCTGAGACTGAGCACTGCAAATTCAAGCAATTGACAAGCATCAGAAGACATTAAGTCCTCAGTCAGCAACACAAGCATTAAGGGAAGGCCTCTCGAAGAACACTGCAGCCACAAATTTGGTTTGTAAGACTGCAGGTTAATGTAGAAACCAGCTCGGAGGTGGAGCGAGGAGGCATGAGGTGCCATCGTAAAGACAAGGCAAGGAAACAAAGTCTAGACTGGAAGTGGGGGTTTGGAGCAATTGTTGCGGGGGCGGAGAGAGGGTGGGAGCAAGGGAAAGGGGAGAGAGAGGGGTCGGGGCTGTTGGGAGAAACAGGTCGGGTCGGGGTGGGAAGAGAGGGGTCGGGAGGGAAGGAGAGAGAGTGATGTTGGGGCGGGACGGCAGAGAGATGTTGGGGCGGGAGGGCAAAGAGAGATGTTGGGGCAATGGGGAGGAAGACAGATGTTGGGTCAATGGGAGGAAGGCAGAAGTTAGGGCAATGGGGAGGAAGACAGATGTTGGGTCAATGGGGAGGAAGGCAGATGTTGGGCAATGGGGAGGAAGAGAGATGTTGGGGCGGTGGGGAGGAAGAGGGGCGGTGGGGAGGAAAAGAGATGTTGGGTCAGGGCGGGAGAGAGATGCTGAGACGTGGGGGGGGGGGAAGAGAGAGAAGTTGAGACTGGGGGAGCGGGGGGCGAGAGGTTAGGACAGGATGGGAGAGTGGGAGAATGGGAGAATGGGCCGGAGGGCCAATCCACCTGCCCTGCACATCTTTGGGTTGTGGGAGCGAGGCCCACACTGACATGGAGAGAATGTGTAAACGCCCCACGGACAGTGACCAGGGGCCAGCACCGAACCAGGGTCCTTGGCGCTATGAGGCAGCAGTGCTAACCACTGCGGCACCGTGCTGCCCTGTTTTGGTTATGTTTTAAGGTTATCGGGTAACCTTCAGGATGTTGATAGTGGGACATTCAACAACGGTAATCCAGCCCTGGGTCACTGTCCGTGTGGAGTTTGCACATTCTCTCTGTGGGTTTCACCCCCACAACCCAAAGATGTGCAGGTTAGGTGGATTGGCCACGCTAAATTGCCCATTAATTGGAGACTGTTTCTGTGACTGGAGGCTGGTGTACGGATATCACTGAGACTGTGTGCGTATGGGGGTTGGGGGGGGGGGGGGGGGGGGGGGGCTGGGGGGGAAGATGGTGAGTAAGTTTGCAGATGACAAAAAGTTTGACAGGGTGGTTAATAGAGAGGAAAAAGGTCTGAGGTTACAGGATATACATAGGAACATGGGTATTAGGAGTAGAAGGAGGCAATTCAGTCCTTCAAGCCTGCCTAACCATGCAATCAGATCATGGCCTGATCTGTTCCTGATCTAAAATTCACCTCCCCATATCCCTTTAACCTGATTTTTTTATCAGAAAAATACCTATCTGGACAGCACGGTGGCACAGTGGTTAGCACTGCTGCCTCACGGCACCGAGGTCGAAGATTCAATCCCGGCTCTGGGTCACTGTCCGTGTGGAGTTTGCACATTCCCCCTGTGTTTGCGTTGATTTCACCCCCAAAACGCATTCAACAATGGTAATCCAGCCCTGGGTCACTGTCCGTGTGGAGTTTGCACATTCTCTCTGTGGGTTTCACCCCCACAACCCAAAGATGTGTAGGCTAGGTGGATGGGCCACGCTAAATTGCCCCTTGATTGGAAAAAATTAATTGGGTAGTCTAAATTTATTTTTAAAAAAGAAATATATCTATCACCTTCTTGAAACTATTTAATGATTCAAACTCCACTGCATTATGGGGCAGCGAGTTCCAAAAATTTACCACCATCTGCGAGAAGTAGTTCCTCCTTATCTCTATTTTAAATCTCCCGGCTCTCAACCTGTATCTGTGACCATTCGTTCTAGATTTCCCCACAAGGGGGAACTTGGTCTATGTTTACTTCATCAATCCATTTTAGTATTTTATATACCTCAATCAGATCCCCTCTCATCCTTCTGAACTCCAGCGAGTATAATCTCCTCTTATGCCCTTTCATCCCCGGAATCAATCTGGTGAACCTTCTCTGAACTGCCTCCAATGCCACCACATCCTTCCTCAAATAAGGAGACCAAAACTGGACACAATACTCCAGATGTGGTCTCACCAATGCCCTATACAATTGCAACAACACTTCTCTACTTTTATACTCGAGTCCTTTTGCAATAAATGCCAGCATCCCATTTGCCTTTTTCATTACATGCTGTACCTGCATACTGACTTTCTGAGATTCATGAACAAAGACACCCAGATCCCTCTGCCCAAATGCATTTTGAATCTGCTGTCCACTTAAATAATAATTTGCTTTTCTATTTGGGATTTGACATCAGGAAGTGCTGAGGGTTTGGCCAAGGATGGTATCATGACCGGTACAGGCTTAGAGGGCCTGTTCCTCTGCTGTATTGTTCTTTGTTCTTATTTCTATAGCCAAAATGGATAATCTCACACTTATCCACATTAAATTCCATCTGCCAAATTTTGGCCCATTTTCCTAGCCTATGTCCCTATATTCTCTTCACTGCCTGCTTTCCCACCTATTTTATTATTGTCTGAAAACTTTGCTATGTTACACTCTGTCCCTGCTTGCAGATCATTTATACAGATTGTAAACAGTTGAGGTTTGAGGACTGACCTCTGCGGCACCCTGCTATTTAGAGTTTGCCAGCCAAAAATTTATCCCATCCCTCTGCTTTCTGTCAGTCAGCCAGTCTTCAATCCAATTTAGTGTTCTACCCTCAATCCCCTGTGATCTCACCTTCTGGATCAGTTTTTTATGTGGCACCTTGTCAAACACCTTCTGAAAGTCTAGATATATCACATCCATAGGTTCCCCATTATCCACCTTGCTGATTACGTCCTCAAAGAACTCAAGCAAGTTTGTCAAGCATGGCTTAACCTCCACTAAACCATGCTGACAATGGTGGATTGAACTTTGTTTTTCCACGTGTTCAGTCATCTCCTCCTTAAGGATCGATTCCAGCAACTTCCCCACCACAGAGGTGAAGTGAACCGGTCTGCAGCTTCCTACTTTTTGCCTCTCTCCCTTTTTAAAAAGGGGCGTCGCAGTAGCGTCTTTCCAATCCACCGGGACCTTTCCAGAATCCAGGGAGTTTTGAAATATCATAACCAAGGCATCGACTATCTCTGCTGCGACCTCCTTTAACACATAAGGTGCAGGCCATCAGGTTCCAGAAACATACCTGCCTTTAATGCCATTCGTTTATTCAATATCTTCTCCTTAATGATGGTTATGGCACTAGGTTCCTCTGCACTAACTACAGCTTTTGGAAAATGATTATCCTTTGTCGTGAAGACAGTGCTTCCGCCACCTCTGTGTTCCCCATTATTACATCACCAGTATCGTCCTCTAAAGGGCCAACATTTACTCTTCCTCTTTATATACTTACAAAAGATTTTGGTATCAGTGTTTATGTTTTTGGCTAGTTTCCTTGCGCAGTTCATCTTTGCTCTTTTGATTTTATTTTTAGTAGACTTTTGCTGAACCTTAAAGTTCTCCCAATCCGCCAGCTTTTGCAGTCTGGTCAGCCCTAGTTTTTGCTTTTATGCCTTCCTTGTTTAGCCATGGAACATTTTTCTCCTTTTTATAATTCCCCTTCCTCTCAGGAATATACTTTAAATGAGGTATTTACTGTCTCCCTGAACATCCGCCATTGTTCCTCATTTGAAAGGTAACGGTATAGTGACACAGTGCCAGATGGCCATAGGCTGCTTTCCCCTTTGAGGTGGTCATTTAACCTGAGGATCACCACACCTCAGGCAAGGGGCAAGATTGCGAAGACAATCATGAATAACCTCAGCCGGTATGGGAATTGAACCCAAGCTGCTGGCCTTCTTCTGCATCACAAACCAGCTGTCGAGCCCACTTAGCCCTCAACTTTCCTACCGCCATATAGACTGATATACGGATTAATCAAATAGGCAGATCAATGGCAGATGAAATCTAACCCTGAAAAGTGTGAGGTGGTGCACTTTGGAAGGAGTAACGCAATAAGGGAATACTCAATGAATGGCATGACACAACGGAGCTCAGAGAGTGCTTGTCCACAGATCCCTGAAGGTGGCAGGACAGGATAATAGGGTGGTTGAGAAAGCATCCAGAACGCTTGCCTAAAGGGCAGAGAGGATATGTTGGAACTGTAGAAAGCTCTGGTTAGGGCACAGCTGAAGTACTGTGTGCAGGTCTCCTCACTTCACTATAAGAATGGTGTAATTGCACTGGAGAGGGTGCAGAGGAGATTCACCAGGATATTGCCTGGAATGGAACATTTGAGCTATGAAGAGAGGCTGGATAGGCTCAGGTTGTTTTCTTTCGAGTAGAGATGGTTGAGGTGTATACGATTATGAGGGGTATGGTCAGAATATATAAGAATCAGCTATTCCCCTTAGTTAAAGGGTCAATAACGAGCCAACATAATTTTAAGGTGATTAGCAGAGAGTTTAGAAGAGATTTGAGGAAAATCTTTTCACCCAGGGGTCGGTGGGAGTCTGGAATACACTGCCTGGGAAGACACGAGAGACGTGCAACCTTACAATCCTTAAAAAGTACTTGGATAAACACCTGAAATGTCATAACATAGATACATAGAAGATAGGAGCAGGAGGCCGCCTTTTGGCCCTTCGAGCCTGCTCCGCCATTCATCACGATCATGGCTGATAACATTCAAGGCTAGGGGCCAAGTGCTGGAAAGTGGGATGAGTTCAGACTCGATGGGCCGAAGGGCATCTTCTGTACTGTAAGACTCTTATGGCTATTGCTGAGTATGTGCTACTTAATAGCACAATGGATGACACCTTCCATCAACGTGTTGATGGTGGAGAGCAGATTGACGGGAAAGTAATTGGCTGGATTGAAATTGTTGCACTTTTTTTAAAATTTAGAGTACCCAATTAATTTTTTCCAATTAAAGGGCAATTTAGCATGGCCAATCCACCGACCCGGCACATCTTTTGGGGTGAAACCCACGCAAACACGGGGAGAATGTGCAAACTCCGCACGGACAGTGACCCAGAGCCGGGATTGAATCTGGGACTTTGGCACCGTGAGGCAGCAGTGCTAACCGATGCGCCACAGCGCTGCCCTGTTGCACTTTTGTTTGACATACCTGTTGCTCACATTGTTGGGAAGATGATCCTGTGTTGTGGCTGTGCTGGGACAGCTTGGCTAAAGGGCAGGGGTAGTTTTGGAACATAGCTGTGCAAAGCGTCCGATATTTCAGCTTAATGATTGACAGTTCATTGGAAATCCGTCCGCTTTCGTTTCGAATGCCCAGTTCATTGTCAACAGGAAGACAGCAGCACAATTAAGCATCAAATCATCTGGAAATCACACAATCATATCTAGATTGCGTTTGGATGACTTCTATCGATACAGTACCTTTAACAAAACAGAATGACCCCAAGATGTTTCACAGGAACATAACTGAACATACCATGGCCCAGCCACACAAGGAGATACTAGGACAGGTGATCACAGGGCGGCACGTGATACAGTGGTTAGCACTGCTGCCTATGGCGCAGAGGACCCGGGTTCAATCCCAGCTCTGGGTCACTGTCTGTGTGGAGTTTGCACATTTTCCCCGTGTCTGCGTGGGTTTCACCCCCACAACCCAAAGATGTGCAGGCTAGGTGAATTGGCCATGCTAAATTGTCCCTTAATTGAAAAAAAAAATTGGGTACTCTAAATTTAAAAAATAAAGGAAAGATGATCAAAGCTAAATCCCAGAGGCCGTTTTGAAGAAGGGCCTTAAAGAAAAGTGAGGAACGGAATTACAGAGCTTTAGGACTACGAAACCAAACGTTAGACCACCAGGGTAGTGGAACGAAGGGACTTCTATAGGGATGGAGATTTATTTCTGAATTCAAGTTCAACCATCGACAATGGTGATATTTGAACCTGGACCGCCAGACCATTGCTCTAGATTTGTGATTTACCAGTTCAATGACGTATACCTCTAGGGCACAGAATAGGAGGTAAGCAAGACGCCAATTAATACACAATTTGCCACAAAGAATGCAAAGCATCACTATCAAAGGTCAGTCGTGTTGACGAATATGCTGCAAACCCTGAGCCCCCAAAGAGCTGCAAACAAACGAAACGAAACATTTTCAGGACTAAACCAGGAAGTGGTTTAATATTTATGCCAAAAAAACCTCATCAAGTGTGGTCCAGCCCCAATCTGAGCTGAAATACTGGTTTGCTTCAAACTATCCTTCTACTGAAACACAATGCTTTATACCAGGGGCAGGTCAACCAATCATTATCGCACGCAGGGCTGTGCAGGCCCAAGAATAGCAACCAAATCCAGATAGGTGGTTCCCACCCCCCCCCCCCCCCCCCCCCCCCCACCCCCGATACATGAAATCAAGTCATTCACTGCTGTTGCAAATGGTCAGTGTGGACACCATTCAGACAATGCTTGGAAGCAATAAATACCAGACAATAATGTTTCAGGCAAACGAAATGTTGAAAGCATACCACATGTTTATTGGGTGGTGCTGAGTTAGCGTTTAGGAATATCCCCTTCCCCATAGAGAATCTTCAACTTCCCCATTCACACTGATGAATTCTCATCACTGAGAAGCTGCCCAGATCAACCTCATTCTCTACCCCTTCCCCCTATCCGTCCCACCCTGATCTTTGCAGCACAAAGTCTGGATCGAACTGTTGCATAAACTCACACACTAACGTAAGTACACTGGTGACTTTGGGCTTGCAGTGTTGATGAACCCAGCGCAGTGCTGGCCAACATCCACTGCCTCAGCATTCCCCCATCCCTGTAACCTTCCTGCATCCACTGCCTCAGCATTCCCCCATCCCTGTAACCTTCCTGCATCCACTGCCTCAGCATTCCACCATCCCTGTAACCTTCCTGCATCCACTGCCTCAGCATTCCCCCATCCCTGTAACCTTCCTGCATCCACTGCCTCAGCATTCCACCATCCCTGTAACCTTCCTGCATCCACTGCCTCAGCATTCCCCCATCCCTGTAACCTTCCTGCATCCACTGCCTCAGCATTCCCCCATCCCTGTAACCTTCCTGCATCCACTGCCTCAGCATTCCCCATCCCTGTAACCTTCCTGTATCCACTGCCTCAGCATTCCCCATCCCTGTAACCTTCCTGCATCCACTGCCTCATCATTCCCCATCCCTGTAACCTTCCTGCATCCACTGCCTCAGCATTCCCCCATCCCTGTAACCTTCCTGCATCCACTGCCTCAGCATTCCCCATCCCTGTAACCTTCCTGCATCCACTGCCTCAGCATTCCCCATCCCTGTAACCTTCCTGCATCCACTGACTCAGCATTCCCCGTCCCTGTAACCTTCCTGCATCCACTGCCTCAGCATTCCCCGCCCCTGTAACCTTCCTGCATCCACTGCCTCAGCATTCCCTTTCCTTGTAACCTTCCTGCATCCACTGCCTCAGCATTCCCAATCCTTGTAACCTTCCTGCATCCACTGCCTCAGCATTCCCCATCCCTGTAACCTTCCTGCACCCACTGCCTCAGCATTCCCTATCCTTGTAACCTTCCTGCATCCACTGCCTCAGCATTCCCTATCCTTGTAACCTTCCTGCATCCACTGCCTCAGCATTCCCCATCCCTGTAACCTTCCTGCATTCCCTGCCTCATCATTCCCTATCCCTGTAACCTTCCTGCATTCCCTGCCTCATCATTCCCCATCCCTGTAACCTTCCTGCATCCATTGCCTCAGCATTCTCTATCCCTGTAGCCTTCCTGCATCCACTGCCTCAGCATTCCCCATCCCTGTAACCTTCCTGCATCCACTGCCTCAGCATTCCCCATCCCTGTAACCTTCCTGCATCCACTGCCTCAGCATCCACTATCCTTGTAACCTTCCTGCATCCACTGCCTCAGCATTCCCCATCCCTGTAACCTTCCTGCATCCACTGCCTCAGCATTCCCCATCCCTGTAACCTTCCTGCATCCACTGCCTCAGCATTCCCCATCCCTGTAACCTTCCTGCACCCACTGCCTCAGCATTCCCTATCCTTGTAACCTTGCTGCACCCACTGCCTCAGCATTCCCCATCCCTGTAACCTTCCTGCATTCCCTGCCTCATCATTCCCTATCCCTGTAACCTTCCTGCATTCCCTGCCTCATCATTCCCCATCCCTGTAACCTTCCTGCATCCACTGCCTCAGCATTCCCCATCCCTGTAACCTTCCTGCATACACTGCCTCAGCATTCCCCATCCCTGTAACCTTCCTGCATCCACTGCCTCAGCATTCCCCATCCCTGTAACCTTCCTGCATTCCCTGCCTCATCATTCCACATCCTGTAACCTTCCTGCATCCACTGCCTCAGCATTCCCCATCCCTGTAACCTTCCTGCATCCACTACCTCAGCATTCCCCATCCCTGTAACCTTCCTGCACCCACTGCCTCAGCATTCCCTATCCTTGTAACCTTCCTGCATCCACTGCCTTACCATTCCCTATCCTTGCAACCATCCTGCATCCACTGTCCCACCATTGCCTAATCCCTGTAACCTTCCTGCATCCACTGCCTCACCATTGCCTCTCCCTGTAATCTCCCACATCCACTGCCTCACCATTGCCTCTCCCTGTAATCTCCCACATCCACTGCCTCACCATTGCCCATCCCTGAAAGGATTCCTAAAGCATCCTTACAACCTTTCCCGTAACAGCCTCCCCGAACAGGCGCCGGAATGTGGCGACTAGGGGCTTTTCACTGTAACTTCATTGAAGCCTACTCGTGACAATAAGTGATTTTCATTTCATTCAGATCTCCACATCCTGCCCCAGCCCATCAGCCTTCCCTATCCCTGTAACTTTCTCCAGCCCCCAAAACTATTCCCTATCCCTGTAATCTCCTCCATCCTTACAACCTTCTATTATCTTGCAAACTGCACAATACCCTACAACCCTCCATTTCCCTGTAACCTCCTTCGTCCTTACAACCCTCTCTACTGTAACCTCCTCCAGCCCTACATCCATCCCTACCCCTGTAACCTGCTGCAACTGTCCCTATTCCTGTAACCTCCTCCAGTGCCAAAACCCTCCCTATTCCTGTAAACCCCTCCAGCCCCTACACCATCTCTTTCTCTGTAACCTCCTCCAGCCCATACAACCCTCCCTATATCTATAATAACCTCCAACCTATACAACCCTCCCTTTATTTGTAACCTCCTACAGTCCATACCACCCACCATATCTCTCTAACCTCCTCCAGGCATATAACCCTGCATATCTCTGTAATCTCCACCAGCCCTTACAATCCTCCCCATTTCTGTAACCTCCTCCAGCCCTATAACCATCTATCTCTGTATTCTTCTGCAGCTATATCTGTAGTCTTCTTCAGCCGATACAATCCTCCCTTTCTCTGTAACTACCACCAACCCATACAACCCTCCCTTTCTCTGTAACTTCCACCAGCCCATACAACCCCGCCTTTCTCTCTAACCTCCACCAGCCCGTACAACCATCCCTATCGCTATAACCTCCACAATACCCCACAGCCCTCCCAATCTCTGGAACCTCCTCCAGCCCCCACAACCCTTCGTATCTCTGGAATGTGCTCAAGCCCTACAACCCTCCCTATATCTTTAACCTCCTCCAACTATTCAACATTCCCTATCGATTTAACCCCCTCCAGACCCCACTACCCTCCCTATGTTACCTCCTCCAGATCCTATTACCCAGCCTTTTTCTAACATCGTCCAGAACCTACTATTCCTATAACCGTCTGAGTTATATGGTTTTTTGGCATAGGGATACTCCCTATTCATATAACCTCCTCCAGCCCTCACAATACAAGAGGTTATCTTTGTAACCTCCTCCAGCCCTACAACCATCTCTATCCTTGTAACCTTCTCCAGCCCTACAACCAACATCTCTATCACCAGCCCTACAACCCTCCCCATCTCTGTAATCTCCGGAGCCCTACAACCTATTGAGAACGCTCCCTCTGTACACTCCCACTTCCTTCATCCCACTATTGGTCGCTGGGCCTTCAACCATCTAGGCTCTAAAATCTGGAATTACCTCTAGCCAATTTAAAGACTTTGTTTAAAAGCTACCCCTTTGGTCAAGCTTCTGGCTACTGTTTTTGTTACCTAATAGTTAATATCCTAATAATACGGAACAGCTTATATTTCTGTCTGAAAGCACTCCTGTAAATCCCAGGCATGAGGAGATGGTGGCCTCATGATGTGTCACTGGACTAGTAATTCAAAGGCCCAGTTTAATGCTCAGGGCTGACAGTTTAAATCTCACCTTGCCAGGTGATGGAATATGAATTCAAATAATAACTTAAATTGAAAGCTAGTCTCATAATGGTGACCATGAAACTATTGTCGTTTGCTGTAAAAACCCATCTGGTTCACGAATGCCCTTTAGGAATGAAATCTGTGATATTTACCTGGTCTGGCCTATATGTGACTCCAACCCACAACAATGTGGTTGAATCTTAATTGCCTTCCGAAATAGCCTAAGCCAGTCACTCAGTTCGAGGGCAATTGGGGATGGGGCAATATGCCCCCATCCCATGAAGGGATAAAGAAAAGCAACATTTTACTATGAGTACAGGTGGTATGTTGGAACTGCCTGTGGGGGCCTGGGGTAAGATGCTGCCTGTGGGTGCCCATGGGGCCAAGAGGAAAGAATGGATAGACTGGGCTAGTGCCGTTGGCGTTTAGTAGAATGAGAGCCGATCTTATTTAAACATACAAGACCCGAGAGGATTTGGCTGGACGGATGTTTCCCCTAGCGGGAGACGGAGTTTAAAAATAAGGGGCGGGATTCGCCAATAATGGGCTATGTCCCCACACCGGCGTGAAAACCAGCGCCAACCACTCAGACGTCAACGGCCCCCGAAAGTGAGGAAGTCTCCACTTTCTAGGGGGCTAGGTTGACGCCGGAGTGATTCCCGCAGCTCCAGCGGGCGCCAAAGGGCCGGCGAGAGTTCGCGCAAGCGCGAATGGGCGGCGTATTTCTGCGCATGCGCGGTTAGACCACATTTGGAGTATTGTGTGCAGTTAGAACATAGAACAGTACAGCACAGAACAGGCCCTTCGGCCCTCAATGTTGTGCCGAGCCATGATCACCCTACTCAAACCCACGTATCCACCCTATACCCGTAACCCAACAACCCCCCCCCCTTAACCTTACTTTTATTAGGACACTACGGGCAATTTATCATGGCCAATCCACCTAACCCGCACATCTTTGGACTGTGGGAGGAAACCGGAGCACCCGGAGGAAACCCACGCAAACAGGGGGAGGACGTGCAGACTCCACACAGACCGTGACCCAGCCGGGAATCGAACCTGGGGCCCTGGAGCTGTGAAGCATTTATGCTAACCACCATGCTACCCTGCTGCCCCCTGGTCACCTCATTATAGGAAGGAAGTTCTGGTCACCTCATTATAGGAAGGATGTGGAAGCATTGGAAAGGGTGCAAAGGAGATTTACCAGGATGCTGCCTGGATTGGTGGGTGGGTCTTATGAGGAAAGTTGAGGGAGCTAGGGCTTTTCTCATTGGAGCAAAGGAGGATGAGAGGTGACTTAATTGAGGTGTATAATATGATGAGAGGGATAGACAGAGAGGACTTTCAGCGACTCTTTCCTCGGGTGGATATAGATGTTACAAGGGGACATAACTATAAGGTTCATGGTGGAAGATATAGGAGGGATGTCAGAGGTAGGTTCTTTACTCAGAGAGTGGTTGGGGCGTGGGACAAACTCCCACCAATGGTAGTGGAGTTGGACACTTTCGGAACTTTCAAGCAGTTATTGGATAGGCATATGGTGTGCACTAGAATGATTGGGAGTAGGTTGATTTGATCTCAGTTTCAGACTAGTTCAACACAACACCGTGGGCCGAAGGGCCTGTACTGTGCTGTACAGATCTATGTTCTATGATTGGAAAAGGCACCTTCGAAAGTTCAAAACCATTACTGAGGCACCTGCAGCTCATGTGAACCACCTTCGACCTTCCATAGGCTTCCTAAATTACCATGGAATATTTGTCCCTAATCTGGCTACTATTCTGAAACCCTTCCACCATTTACTGTGTCAAAATAGAAAGTGGACATGGGTGGATCAATGTGAGAGAGCATTTGGGGCAGCAGTGGGTAGCACTGCTGCCTCACGCCGCCGAGGTCCCAGGTTCGATCCTGGCTCTGGATCACTGTCCGTGTGGCCACAGTAAATTGCCCCTTAATGGGAAAAAAATTGGATGCTTTAAATTTAAAAAAAAGTGAGAGAGCATTCGTGTAAACCAAAGAGGCGCTACTCGAAGCCCTGACACATTTTGATCCAGATTTACCCCTGCCATGGGCAAGTGAGCATAGAATCATAGAATTTACAGTGCAGAAGGAGGCCATTCAGCCTATCGAGTCTGAACCGGCCCTTGGAAAGAGCACCCCATTTAAGCCCACACTTCCTACCTATTCCCGTAACCCAGTAACCCCACCTAACCTTTTTTGGACACGGAGGGTCATTTAGCATGGCCAATCCACCTAACCTGCACATCTTTGGCCTGCGGGGGGAAACCGGAGCACCCGGAGGAAACCCACGCAGACACCATAGGCCATAGAATTTACAGTGCAGAAGGAGGCCATTCGGCCCATCAAGTCTGCACTGGCTCTTGGAAAGAGCACCCTATCCAAGTCCACACCTCCACCCTTACCCACATAACCCAGTAACCCCACCCAATACTAAGGGCAACTTATCGTGGCCAATCCACCTAACCTGCATATCTTTGGACTGTGGGAGGAAACCGGAGCACCCGGAAGAAACCCACGCACACACAAGGGGAACGTGCAGACTCCGCACAGACAGTGACCCAAGCCGGGAATCGAACCTGGGACACTGGAGCTGAAGCAACGGTGCTAACCACTGTGCTATGGTGATGCATCACCTTATGGGGTTGGGGCAGTGGTTTCCCACTTGATGCCCATACGTGAAGAGAAGCCTTTGTGTTTCAGGACCTTGAATAAGGCCAAAAGAAATTACACGCAGATAGAGAAAGGAGCCCTAGGAATCATATTTGGCATAAAACGGTTCTACCGATTCCTGCATTGGAGGAAATTTATTTTATTGACGGACCATCGCCCAATAACAATGATTCTTGAACCTCATAGTGGGATTCCATCAATGGCAGTGAACAGGATGCCGAGGTGGGTGTTGCTCTTGTCAGCATACACATACACGATCAAGTATCGTCAGTCAAACCTTCATGGGAATGCAGATAGACTCTCTCGCCTACCCTTACCAAATACTTTGTCAATAAGCAGTTAATGTGGAAACATTTTCTACTTCAAACAAGTAGATAACTTGTAACCGCAGGACAAGTTAAGAAGCATTCCAGAAATGATCCAGTACTGTGAGAGGTCATGGACACGGTACTTCGAGGAAAGACTTCAGGAACAAACCCTGAGTAATAGCTATATTCCACTTGAAGACTTGAATTATCCGTAAAGGTAAGTTGTCCCCTCTGGGGAATGAGTGTCTTCATTCCACTATCACTAAGTAAACTTGTATTAAATCAATTACACAAAGTGATATTGTAAGGATGAAGGAGATAGCCACAGGCTATTTTTGGTGGCCGGGGCTAGATGCTGAAATCAAGAAGACAGCGGGATTGTGTTTGTCTTGCGCAGAAGTGTGGAACGTGCCTCCTTCGTCCCATTACACCCATTGGAATAGCAAGAGATCTGGCAATGGGCATTTGCTAATTATGCCCGACCATTTGAAGGGCACGTGTTTCTCATTCTAGTCAATGCTCATTTGAAATGGCCTGATGTTGCCATCATGAAGACAATGTCCAAACTGAGTGATTGGGTGAAATATTTAGCAGATTCGGTCACCCTGAACAACCTTTGAGCAATAATGGGCCACAGTTTATTTTGCAAGAATTCATACACTATTTAAAGGAGAACGGAATTTAATGCATCCAATCCGATCCTTATCATCTTGCCACAAATGGACTGGCAGAACGTTTTGTACAGACGATGAAACATTTGTGAAGGTAACTAGAGAGCAAGGTTCATTGTCTAAACGCTTGAACCAATTCCTGCTCACGTACAGGAATACTCCATAGAATCTCGCAGAGCACAAGGAGACCATTTGACCGATTGAGTCTGCACCGACCCTCTGAAAGAGCACCCTAGCCAGGCTCCCCCCCCCCCCCCCCACCCCAGGAATCCCACCTAACCTGCACATCTTTGGACACGAAGGGGCAATTTTACCTTGACCGATCCATCATTGCACTCTGGGAGGAAACCGGAGCACCCGCAGGAAACGCACACAGGCACTGGGAGAACATGGAAACTCCACACAGGCAGTCGTCTAAGGTCGGAATCGAACCCGGGTCCCTGATGCTGTGAGGAAGCAGTGGTGACTCAGCCAGCATGAGCCAGCGAGGGCTGATGGAAGTTTCACTTATGAAACTTATAGGGCTGCACGGTAGCATTGTGGATAGCACAATTGCTTCACAGCTCCAGGGTCCCAGGTTTGATTCCGGCTTGGGTCACTGTCTGTGCGGAGTCCGCACATCCTCCCCGTGTGTGCGTGGGTTCCCTCCGGGTGCTCCGGTTTCCTCCCACAGTCCAAAGATGTGCAGGTTAGGTGGATTGGCCATGCTAAATTGCCTTTAGTGTCCAAAATTGCATTTAGTGTTGGGTGGGGTTACTGGGTTATGGGGATAGGGTGGAGGTGTTGACCTTGGGTAGGGTGCTCTTTCCAAGAGCCGGTGCAGACTCGATGGGCCGAATGGCCTCCTTCTGCACTGTAATTTCTATGATAATCTATGAAAGCAGACGGGAGATAGCACAGACATGATGGGCCGAGTAGTCTCCTTGTGCTATCATTTCATGAATCAAATTAAATGAAAGTTCTTTTCCCCAGAAACGCTGTGTCACTCCGCCAACACATATCAGGATGGTGTTCTGATGTTGCTTAGTTTAAGTCACTGGGATTCAAGAAAACAATAGAAAATGCCACCTCATCACAGTCACTCCAGGGTGAGTACAGTGTGTTCACTTGCTAGCTCATGACTTTCATTGTACAGCAGATCGGAAGAGCAAATCCCTTTCTTGCATTTCAGAGCATTAACCAGCAAATAGATTTCCCACCGCCTGCCACAAATTCAGGAAGAATCCTTGCTTTTGGAAGGGAAGATGATCCGCGGCCAACTTGGTTACGTTTCTTTACAGAGAGGAGGTCAACCTCAATAAACATTGTGCAACGCTAACACGGTGAGACTGCATTCCAATGTCGCAGAGCACACAGTGCGGACAATGCAAGGCAACAACAGGCATACCATCTCATTCAGCTAACAGGGTTGATTCACGTGAAAAGCATTTATCATTTGTGCAAAAACACCAATCAATCATCGCTGAATAATGCTCTTTTTAAGAAGCACACAGAAAAGCAGACAGTTGTTTCAGGTTCAGGCCTGTTGCAGGTTATTATGAAGGGCCTAGTCAGGGTAGACAGGAAAGACTGGTTCCCCTATAAACCGCCCCCCCCTCTCCCCCTCCACCCCGCCATGCCGGCCAGAGGACATAGATTTAAGGTGATCGTTAGAAAGATTAAAGAGGGGACATGAGGGAAAACTTTTTCACCCAGACAGTGGTGGGTGACTGGAATTCACTGCCGAAGTTGGTGGTTGAGGCTGAAATGCTCAACTCAGTACCTGGGCCCGCATCTGTAATCTGCAAGGCCGAGGTCCAGCTGGGGTGAAAATGAGCGGCTAGATTATTTTTTTCTCTGGCCGGCATAATGACAATGGGCTGAATGGCCCCTTTCTGCACCGTACCTTTTGTGGATTCTACTGGCCGGTAAATATTCCTCTCTTAACCAATAATAGTTTGTCGGGCTTTATCTCATTCCTGCAAGTGGGAGCTGCACAGAAACAGACTGTTGCCTCTCCCTCCATTATCCCAGAGATTACACTTTAATAGGACTTCACTGGCTGTAAAGCGTTTCAGGACCTCCCCCACCCGCGAGGTGAGGATGGGTGCGATGCAAATTAAGTTTTTATATCAATTCGTCGTGTGACGTCAAAATAGGCAGACAAGCTAACATGGACTGGTTGGGCAGAATGGCCTCTTTTTGGGCCCTATGTAATCCTGTATGTAAAACTTCAAACCCAGCTCCACCTGATTAACATTGCGTCATGCGGAGTGCGACCGGTGATGTGTCAGTTGGACTGTTGCACTGTTAGGTAACACCCAGTGAGATACAGTTGTGTGGAGCAGAAATAAAGTTGTGCAAACGGCTATGTGGCTGTCACACTTCCATAAAACAGAAGGGAAGGAAATAGAATCATTTCCTCCCGGGACCAGCAACCCCATGGATCTCAAAACAGCTGACAAAACTGCAGACCGAAAATTAACCGCTGCCCATTTGCATCAATTAAACTAAGACAGGACAGGTGGTACTCCTCAGCAAAAACAGAACCTCCCCCCCCCCCCCCCATCTCCCCAAACCCCACCACCATCACCATGCACCAGCTAGCTTAGCGAGCAGTCAAATCCATCAGGTTAAACCCCAAACTACGCGCCACAGGCACGCATCTCCTTCCAACGTGCCCCCGCATCTCCCCCAAACATCCTAAGGTATCGATGCAGGCTCCAGTTAGCGTGAATCTCGGTCACTTTCCTCTGCAGGGGGCGTGCTGCTCCCCAACAGCCAAGATCAGAAACTGGCGGTGCTGGGAACTCAAGAACCGTAATCCCACCCCCCCCCTCCATTCATTATTTTGGTAGATTGACTGTTGGCAGCGAGTCAGGTACTGTTACATTCTCATTGTCTTCCCCCCTTCCCCACCCCACACCTTTTCCCACCATCCCCCAACACCCACACTGCAGCACAGTTTCCAAAGGCCTCACAAGCTTCTAGCAAGCAGACAATGCTTCATGTGTAAAAACAGACAAGGATATTTCCCCCCAGCACCACCATTCTCATGATAGGTAGGTCACGGACATGGCCGAAAATATTTTGTGGGCTGCCTTGAGGTGGTGGTAGGCCAAAGCGAGGGACTTGCCGAGCCACTTCAGAGTCAACCACGTTGATGTGGGACTGGAGTCACACTGGGTATAGATGACACGCTATCCTTCACCATAGATTGTTTTGACAACAATTTGACAGCTTCACCATCAGTTTTACTGAGACCAGCTTTTCAACAAATTACCTTCCAGATTTGTTGATCCAAAATTGAAATTCTCAAAGAGCCATTGTGGAGTTAAACTGCCGTTTTGTTGGTTTATTAGCCTGTGCTGGATTATTAGTCTAGTAACATAATCACTATTGCTGTGGATATTGAACCATAACGAGCGGAGGGGCATCATAGCAAGGCCTAATTCTGTCCAAACATTCGCACATTGTAAAAGAGACAATAAACAGTGATCAAGAGCCAGATGTTGGACTCAACTCTGGGAGACTGAGCATCAAGTTGGTCTTTATGCTTAGCTCTCAAAGTAACAGACGTCCAGTGCCTCTGCACTCAGCTGTCTCCACGGCTTCAATGCGCCCATTAAAACCCATGCCAAGTTTCTTCTCCTTGCTTTTAAATGCCTCACCAGCTGTCACCAAACAACCTCAGTGAATCCTTCATCTATACCATCTCTTTAAGACAGAGATAGATAGGTTTTTGATCAATAAAGGGATCAGGGGTTATGGGGAGAAGGCAGGAGAACGGGGATGAGAAAACATCACCCATGATTGAATGGCAGAGCAGATTCGATGGGCCGAGTGGCCTAATTCTGCTCCTATGTCTCATGGTCTATCCTCTGTCTCTGCTTCCACACTTTACTCTGCATTCCTCGTATTCTTTGCTCCACTATTGGCCACCCTGCCTCTTCATTCTGGAATTCCACCATCAAATACCTCTTCTCCTTCATCAGTCGACTGAAGATTTTTCTCATCAATTGCTTACAAGCCTGTTGTGTTGTGCAATTCAATCCCATTGTTTTCCCTCTTGTTTAGTTTCCTTTTGTTATCCAATCTGTAAAACTCTCATATTTTTGACAAGGAAAGCTCCCATGTAAGATCAAACTTTATAATTCACTCTTGGGATGTGGGCCTCGGTAACAAGGCCAGTATTTATTGCCCATCCCTAATTGCCCTTGAGAAGGTGGGGGTGAGCTGCCTTCTTGAACCACTGCAGTCTTGAATACCTGCCGTGCTGTTAGGGAGTGAGTTCCAAGATTTTGACCCAGCGAAGGAACGGCGATATATTTCCAAGTCAGGATGATGTATGGCTTGGGAACCTTCAAGTGGTGGTTTTGTCAGCAATGGTAATGTCATTGAATGTCATCGGGTGATAGTTGGATCCTCTCTGGTAAGAGATGGTCATTGCCTGGCACTTGTGTGGCATGAATGTAACATGCCACTTGTCAGCCCAAGTCTGGATATTGTCCAGGTCATGCTGCATTTGTACATGAACTGCTTCGTTATCTGAGGAATCGCGAATGGTGCTGAACATTGTGAAGTCATCCGCAAACATTCCCACTTCTGACCTTATGATGGAAGGGAGGTCATTGAGGAAACAGCTGAAGATGGTTGGGCCTCGGACACTACCCTGAGGAACTCCTGCAGTGATGGACTGGAGCTGAGATAATAAACCTTCTACCACAATAACCATTTTCCTTTGAGCCAGGTATGACTCCAACCAGTGGAGAGTTTCCCCCCTGATTTCCATTGACTCCAGTTTAGCTCGGGCTACTTGATGTCACGGGCAGTCACTCTCACCTTGCCTCTGGCATTAAGCTCTTTTGTCCATGTTTGAACCCGGGCTGTAATGAGGCTGAGTGACCCTGGCGGAACCCAAACTGAGTGTCCGTGAGCAGGTTATTGCTGAGTAAGTGCTGCTTGGTAGCACTGTTGATGACTACTTCCATCACTTTGCTGATGGTGACTTGACTGTTAGGGCGATGATTGGCTGGGTTGGATTTGTCCTGTTTCTTGTGTACAGGACACATCTGGGCAATTTTCCACATTGCCAGGTAGATGCCAGTGTTGTAGCTGCACTGGAACAGTTTGGCTAGGGGTGCGGCAAATTTGGGCGCACAAGTCTTCAGTACTATTGCCGGGATATTGTCAGGGCCCATAGCCTTCGCAGTATCCAGTGCCTTCAGCCATTTCTTAATAACATGTTGAGTGAATCGTATTAGCTGAAGCCTGGCATCTGTGGGCAGCACGGTATCACAGTGGTTAGCACAGTTGCTTCACAACTCCAGGGTCTCAGGTTCGATTCCCGGATTGGGTCACTGTCTGTGTGGAGTCTGCATGTTCTCCCCGTGTCTGGGTGGGTTTCCTCCGGGTGCTCCGGTTTCCTCCCACAATCCAAAGATGTGCAGGTTAGGTGGATTGGCCATGATAAATTGCCCTTCGTCTCCAAAGAAAAAGGTTGGGTTGGGTTACGGGGATAGGGTGGAGGTGCAGACTCAATGGGCTGAATGGCCTCCTTCTGCACTGAAAATTCTATGATTCTATGACCTGTGTACAGTTGCGGTATAGGCCGTATGACAAAGAGTACACTCTCGTCAAGGTCTGTAGCTCATGATAAAATCAAACAAATTGACAGACACAGAGAGAGAACCAATAAAATTGCATATATAAACCCCTGACCATAACCTCAGAGTGCCCCACCAAGTCCTTTAGACGTGCAAGCACCACTGAAATGCAGCTGCCAATTGGAACGCAGCAATGGCTGACATATTACATGATAATGACAAGATAACCTGCCTTAGTGATAATTATTGGATAGGACACTGGAGCAAACGTCCCTGCTCATCTTCAAATAGGTTCATGAGATTTATTAGGTCCAAATAAGAGAGCGGAGGGAACCTTGCTTTAATGTCTGATATGAAAGACAGCACCTCCAACAGTGAAGCACTCCCTCTCTACTGCAGTCTAGTAGCAGTCTAGATTCTGCCCTCAAGTCACTGGAGTGGAACTTAAACCCACAATCTTCTGACTCAGAAGCATAGGTGCTACCCAATGAGCCACCCTGCTGCCTCACAGCATCAGGGACCCAGATTCAATTCCGGCCTTAGGTGACTGTGCAGGAGTTTGCACATGCGCCCAGTGTCTGCTTTCCTCTCCCAGTTTCGACTCCCGGCTTGGGGCACTGTCTGTGCGGAGTCTGCACGTTCTCCCCGTGTGTGCGTGGGTTTCCTCCGGGTGCTCCTGTTTCCACCCACAGTCCAAAGATGTGCAGGTTAGGTGGATTGGCCATCCTAATTTGCCCTTAGTGTCCAAAATTGCCCTTAATATTAGGTGGGGTTACTGGGTTATGGGGATAGGGTGGAGGTGTGGGCTTGGGTAGGATGCTCTTTCCAAGAGTCGGTACATACTCGATGGGCCGAATGGCCTCCTTCTGCACTGTAAATTCTATGATTCTCTCACAGTCGAAAGATTTGCAGGATAGGTGGATTGGCCATGCTAAATTGCCCCTTCGTGCCCAAAGATGTGCAGATTAGGTGGGGTTACGGGAATATAGGGTTAAGGGCAGGGCAATGGTCCTGGGTAGGGTAGGGATTCGGAGTTATAGCCTTGTATAGACTACTCTGAGACAGAATGCTAGAACGGTCTCTCCCTAACAGCCCTGTGGGTGTAGCAGCATGACAGGGCCAGCAGCAGTTCCAGAAGGCAGCTAACCACCACTCTCTCAAGGGCAATGAATGATGGGCAATAAATGGCAGCCTTGCCAACGATGCCCACATTTTGGGAAGGAATATTTAAAAAATTGATCATCGAGAGATTTCTGCTCTATTCTCGTGGCGACACATCGAGCTCATGTCCCTTACAGATGCTGCATACTACAAAAGATTTTTTTTATTAAACAGTCCATGGCAAGCATTTTGTTTGTTTTGGAAACTTGAAAAAGGTTATGCTTCAATGTTTAAGTGACGTTGTGTAACCTGTGTGCGCATGATTCAACGGCTGAATACACATTTTTTGAGGTGTAGGGGTCTCCAGAGTCCCAGGGTTAATGCTGACTTTTATTGACAGAAGTGATGAAGGATTGCCAATCTTGTCAGCATCCGTCCAGCTGCACAAGATGATGGACTTGCAGCTAATCAAATCATTGGGGGTGGGGTAGCTTCTGCTGATGACTAAAGAGACCAATCCGTAACAGGCAGGTTCTGTCACAAATTCCTCACATGACGTGGTTACGAGGTATCACTGCTGGTTGTTGTTTTTGGTGTTGGTGCCTGTTGCTCGTCAAAAGGTTACCTGGCAAAATGGCGTGGCTTATTTTGGAGTTTACTGGAATTACTATCAATCAGCTGGATACTGAGATTGGGACAATTTCCCATCAATCTTGAACCCCTCTCTTCTCCCTTCCATTCCCTCCTCCACTCCAGACCTCCATTTCACTCTTCCACCTCCTTCACTCCTTAAAAGAGCTGATTCATATGAGCTGGGCCTCCCTGGGCAGGGTCAAGGGTGAGCCGGGCCTCCCCAGGCAGGGACTAGGGTGAACCGGGCCTCCCCAGGCAGGGACTAGGGTGAACCGGGCCTCCCCAGGCAGGGACTAGGGTGAACCGGGCCTCCCCAGGCAGGGACTAGGGTGAACCGGGCCTCCCCAGGCAGGGACTAGGGTGAACCGGGCCTCCCCGGACAGGGCCGAGGGTGAACCGTGCCTTCCCAGGCAAGGCTGAGGGTGAACTGGGCCTCCCCGGGCAAGGCCAGAGGGTGAACCGGGCTTCCACGGGCAAGGCCCGAGGGTGAACCGGGCCTCCACGGGCAAGGCCCAAGGGTGAACGGGCCTCTCTGGGTAAGGCAGAGGGTGAACCGGGCCTCCCTGGGTAAGGCCGAGGGTGAACCGGGCCTCCCTGGGTAAGGCCGAGGGTGAACCGGGCCTCCCTGGGTAAGGCCGAGGGTGAACCAAGCCTCCCTGAGTAAGGCCGAGGGTGAACCGGGCCTCCCTGGGTAAGGCTGAGGGTGAACCGGGCCTTGCCAGGCAAGGCCGAGGGTGAACATTGCCTCCCAGGTAAGGCCGTGGGTGATCTGGTCCGCCGTGGCAAGACCAAGACTAGAGGCCAATCCGTAACAGGCAGGTTCTGTCACAAATTCCTCACATGATGTGGTTACAACTAACAGCTTCCATATCTTTAGCAGGTGGAGCTCAGTTTGATCGAGTTGTAAGAATAACAAAAATCAATCCAATTATGAGTCAAGATGATGGCTTTCAAATCTTTCTAACTTATAAAACATGGATTAGTCGCCTAAAGTAAACCCACACCACCTTTGCAGAAAAGGTTTTATAAATACAATGAATATATGCGCTCAAAAATAGCACATACACATAACCACACACACATACACACCCTAAATCAACAAAAACAGAAAAATTCCAAAATGGGAGGAGGTCAGGATCCTTCTGCTTGTCCTCGTTATTCACAAGGCCTGTCTGTAAGTCAGCCCTGTTTTTGAATCCCGTCTCTGATCCAGTGCCCACAGTTTGTGTAATTTTACATCTGTCTGTCTGACTGGCCTGGCCACTTTATTTTTAGAAATCATGAGGTAGCCCACTGCATCACAAGGCTGACCTTTTGGCTCCTTGCCTTACAACTGCCTGGCTTTAATCAGCCTTTGAAGTGCAGCCATTGCTGCAGATTGCCTCTGCTCTCTGGTTAGGTGCCCGCTCCACAACGACACGGATCTGCACAGCTACCCACACACACACAGACACACACACAGCCTCACTCCGTCCATTCAACACACTGATCAAACAGGCTGGTTTCAACCGAAAATAAGAGAGCAAGTGCCCTTGTGGGTCGAAAGGCTTTTGTTTCCTAAATTTCCATCTCTTCCCCTCGGTTCCCTTTCCCCAGGCTGCTTGTGATCTTTTTGTTATTTCTAAGACTCGCTTTGGCACTTATCTTCTCTGATTGCCCTACACCACCCACACAACCCACAACAGAAAGCAAAGGAAGAAATCCTTGATCCCTCCACATATCTTGCACTCTCTCTAAGCGGGTAATAGGCTGCCCTGGCAATCCTGAACCTTTAATCCTCCCCTCAGGAGATTTTCTTTCAAAATGAAGAACAACGCCCAAACAGTTTTTTTTTTACAGCCAATTCACTGCACTGCAGAGAAGGGTAGTTGCAGCTTTACACTCATACAATCACCAGCTAGTTAAATGGACCGGCAAATCGGTTTTTCGATGGTGTTGGTTTGAGGGACGAATGTTAACCAGCACACCCTCAGGACCACTGGAGATTTTGTGCTAAGTCTCTGGAGTCAGACTTGATCTTCAGACAGAGGGCCAGAATGCCAACAACTGAGCCAAGGCTCGAAAGGACAGCTATCAAACTGTAATGTGTCCAGTCAGTTCTGCCCGATTCAATTGATCGTGGTTGCTGTCTGATTCAGAAGCTGCTTCTTAATAAAGGGCAGCATTGTGGATAGCACAATTGCTTAACAGCTCCAGGGTCCCAGGTTTGATTCCGGCTTGGGTCACTGTCTGTGCGGAGTCTGCACATCCTCCCAGTGAGTGCGTGGGTTTCCTCCGGGTGCTCCGGTTTCCTCCCACAGTCCAAAGATGTGTAGGTTAGGTGTATTGGCCATGATAAATTGCCCTTAGTGTCCAAAATTGCGCTTAGTATTGGGTGGGGTTAATGGGTTATGGGGATCGGGTGGAGGTGTTGACCTTGGGTAGGGTGCTCTTTCCAAGAGCCGGTGCAGACTTCATGGGCCGAATGGCCTCCTTCTGCACTGTAAATTCTATTATCTACGAAATGACTATAACACCTAAGTATCCACAATAATAATACAGATTTCGGTCGAAAAGAACTGCTGACACTT
The DNA here is from genome assembly GCF_902713615.1 of Scyliorhinus canicula. Classification (NCBI taxonomy): domain Eukaryota; kingdom Metazoa; phylum Chordata; class Chondrichthyes; order Carcharhiniformes; family Scyliorhinidae; genus Scyliorhinus; species Scyliorhinus canicula. The sequence goes on from NC_052162.1 coordinate 95,350,739, forward strand.
CCCCACTTCATACTTCAATAATTCTCCCACCATTTCCCAACCAGAGATACGATTGGCTGCATTTAAAGCTATTACCAAAGCAGGCAGCATTGGAGGCACATTCTTTTTGCTGCTCTATTCCTCTGGTTTCGATGAGTGTTCCTTTTGATGTGTTCTGGGAAGGAAGTGCTGGTGTGTTTTATTGAACTAGATGGATTGCAATGTCATCTCAGAGACTGTGGGTCTGGAGTCACATATAGGCCAGACCAGGTTAGAGGAGCTGTCTCCCTGCCCTCAAGAAGGTCAGTGAGCCGGTTGGGTTTTACAGTAATTCAGCTGGTATTGGTTACATACGAACAAGGAGCAGAAATAGGCCATTCCGCCCCTCCGCCATCTTATTGGATAATGGCTTATCGGATAGTAACCCCAAACCTCCCTAATCCAACAACCTCCCCCTCCCCCGACTTATGAACAATCGATCCATCTCTGCCTTAAAAATATTCAGAGACTCTGTTTCCATCACCTTTTCAGGAAGAGAGTTCCAAAGACTCAGAAAATATTTCACCTCATCTCCATTTTAATTGAGTGACCCCTTATTTTTAAACAAGCAATCCCAAATTCTCGGTTCTTCCACAAGAGGAAACATCCAACCTGTCAAGTCCCCTCAGGATCTTATATGTTTCAATCGTGTCACGCTTACTCTTCTAAACTCCAGTGGATCAATTCACCAGGAGCTGGTGGTGAAGGTATAATAACATCTTGTTAAACTCATGTGGTGATTGCTTTCATACTGAGGGTCTGCCTGTTTACTCCAGCTGCTCTCCATAGAGCAGTAGGAGACTTTGCATGGGTCACTACTGGGTTGGAGATTGGAGAAAGCTGGCTCATCCAATGTGGCCTCTCTAGCCCACCTCAATTCTGTGTTACACAAGGCTTGAGGAACGACAATCTCACAAGTTGATGGGTGCACGACGCTTTCATCATGCGTCAAGACGAGCGAGATTCTGGCACATTCTCCAGTAATTGGCCTAGAGTTGACCCATCGCTTCAAGAGATCAGCACCTTGGGTGGACCTTAGTGAATGGGTGGAACTGTTAATTTGGGATTTGGCCAATATATTACAACACAGAAAACAACGGCATTAAACGCTAAACCCACAATTTAGCAACAGCATGACAATTCAGACCTCCCTCCACCTTACCAGGATTGTACTGAAATCATCCAATGTCCTCGATTTTCGTCTGCAAGTGTCATACTCACTTCCTGTAACACTTTCCCCATCACATTTATTGATGCAGCCACTCCAACATTATAAAAGTGGATTATTTACCGACCTACAGTGACTAACAACGTAGGAGTGCTGTTTGGGTATTTAAAAAATGGAAGCATTTGACAGCACATCACAGAATAAAAAATCATTTTTAAATAGCAAGTGTCCAGAGTGATCAGAATCCCAATTCAAGGCTCAGATAGGGTTTGTTGGAGGAGTGGCCAGGTTTTGACTTATTTTGATGCAGCGAGCGTGTGCTCTACCGTAGTGGTTATGTGACTGCGCGAGTGATCCGGCGAATGTCTGTTCAAACCGCACCATGGCAGTTTGAGAATTTGAATTTACTTATAAACAAAGCTACGAGTAAAATATGGGTGACAAGAAAACTATTCATTCAGATTGCTTCAAAACCCAACTCTTTCACAAATGTCCTTCAGGGAATAAAACCGGCCATTCTTATGTGGTCCAGTCAAATACAAATACGTCACTTCAGTCCCACTGTATCAAAGTGCTCTCAACGATTGGAACCTCACTTTCTAAACATAATCTTTCTAAACTTCTAGGCACACAAAAAGATTCCTACGTTTTTATTATATTATGCAGCTTGAACTGAGTGAGAAGCAAGGAGTTTGGTGAGTGAGGGAGTTCAGTGAGTGAGGGCATTCGGTGGTGGGGAATAGGTGTTACTTTAAGTTCTACCTTTTTCACCCTCCAGTATTTGGTTCTTACTTTGGTGTAAGAGGCTAATCTGTGACTAACTGGTAAGTTATTCTACTTATAATAAATAGTTTGTAAAGTGAAGGTATACAGGGCCATTCAGCTGAGTAGAAAGTGCTTCCTGTGACATGTGGGAAGTCATGAACGCATCATGTGCCCTAGACAAAAATTTCTGCAGGAAGTGTCATTGACTGCAGAAGTTCTAGCTCCAAGTTTTGGAACTTGAGCAGCGGCTGGAGTCACTGTACCCACGAGTTAGAGGACTATGTGGATAGCACATTTAGGGAGGTGGTCATACCACAGTTTATAGCAGATGGGTGAACACCAGGTAGTCTAAGAGAATGAGGTAAGTGCAGGAGGCACCCAAGTCAATGGGAGGGAGAATTCAAAATGTCCAAATTACCTAAAAGCACGTCTTTCGGGACTTGTGGGAGGAAACCTGAGCACCCGGAGGAAACCCACGCAGACACGGGGAGAACATGCAGACTCCACACAGTGGCCCAAGCTGGGATCCAACCTGGGACCCTGGCACTGTGAAGCCATAGTGCTAACCATTATGCTACCGTGCTGCCCACTCTTCCTTTCGGAAGGATAGGCGGAGGAGAAAAGGAGATGGGGTCGCACAGTTAATTGGGGACGAGACCAGTACATTAGTGAGAACGAATCGTAGATCAGAAGATCAAATGTAGAATCAGTTTGGTTGGAGCTAAGAAACAGCAAGGAGCAGCAAACATTGGTGGGAGTTGTTGCGTCACCAAACCATGATATATGTAAGGAAATTAGAACAGAACAAATGTAACATAGGTACACTGAACATAGAACATAGAACATACAGTGCCGAAGGAGGCCTTTCGGCCCATCGAGTCTGCACCGACCAACTCAAGCCCTCACTTCCACCCCATCCCCACATCCCAATAATCCCTCCTAACCTTTTTTTTGGACACGGAGGGCAATTTAGCATGGCCAATCCACCTAACCTGCACGTCTTTGGACTGTGGGAGGAGACCAGAGCACCCAGAGGAAACCCACGCAGACACGGGGAGAACGTGCAGACTCCGCACAGACAGTGGCCCAGCGGGGAATTGAACCTGGGACCCTGGTGCTGTGAAGCCTAAATGCTATCCACTTGTGCTACCGTGCTGCCCAGGTAATACAGCAATAATTGGAGACTTCAATTTACATATAGACTGGGTAATCCAATTAGCACTAAAGCTTTGGAGGATAAATTCCTGGGTTTCTGGAGCAGTACGATCCAGAACCAACTAGGGATTGGGCTAATTTAGATTTTGTATTATGCAATGAGAAAAGGCTAATGAAGGAGCCGTTGGGAAATAGTTAATATAATATAATAATAAAGTTTTATTTTAAGTTTGAAAATGATATAGTTCATTCTGAAATTAAGGTCCTAAATTTGAACAAAGGAAACTATGAAGGTGGGAGGAACAAGTTGGCTGCTGTGGATTGTAGAAATTGAAAATAGTACTACATAGTCTGTGACAAATATACATTTTTCTAAGTCACAAAAACCCAACAGGAGAGGCAAATAAACCTTGGCTAATAAAGATGTTAAAATCGCATCAGGTAAAAGGGCGTGGTTAATAAGCATGCCAGAAAAAGTGGTAAACGCAATGATTGGGGGCAATTTAGAATCCAACAAAGGAGCAAAGGAGGACCAAGAAACTAATGATCAGTGGGAAAAGGGAATATGAATGAAAGCTAGCGAGAAACATAATGGTGAACTGTAAAAGCTTCTTTGGGTATGTAAAAAGAAAAAGATTAGCAAGGGCAAATGCAGGTCCATTACAGGTGGAGGCAGGAGGATTTATAATGTGGAAAACAGAAATGGCGGAGAAACTAAACAATTACTATGTATTTGCCTTTACGGAGGAAGATACTGAATATCTCCCAGAAATATTCAGAACTAAGGCACTAGGGAAAATGAGGAACTGAAAAAAATTAATAAAAAGAGGTAGTATTCAGAAAATTAACTGGATTGGAGGTTGATCAACCCCTTGGACCTGATGAGCTACACCCCAGAGTATTGATGGAGGTTGCTAGAGAGATAGTGGTGCATTGATGGCTATCTTTCAAAACTCTTTAGATTTTGTAAAGGTTCTGAAAGATTGGAAAGTGGCAAATGTAACCCCACTGTCTAAGAAAGGAGGGAAAGGGAAATCAGAGAACAGACCCGTCAGTTTGACATCAATTGAAGAGAACATGTTAGAATCTGGGAATGGTTGTGATAACTAGACACTCGAAAATAATGATACAATTGTTATGAACGGGCGGCACCGTGGCGCAGTGGTTAGCACTGCTGCCTCACGGCACGGAGGACCTGGGTTCGATCCTGGCCCCGGGTCACTGCCCGTGTGGAGTTTGCACATTCTTCCCATGTAAGTGGGTCTCACCCCCACAACCCAAAACAGATGAGCACAGTAAGAAGTCTTACAACACCAGGTTAAAGTCCACCAGGTTTGTTTCAAATCACTATCTTTTGGAGCTCTGCTCCTTCCTTACCTGAGGATTCCTTCCATTCACCTGAGGAAGGAAAAGTGCTCCAAAACCTAGTGATTTGAAACAAACCTGTTGGACTTTAACCTGGTGTTGTAAGACTTCTTACTGTCCTCACCCCAGTCCAACGCCGGCATCTCCACATCAAAAAAAGATGTGCATGCTAAATTGTCCCTTAATTGTGAAAAAAGAATTGGATACTCTAAATTTAAGAAAAAAAACAATTGTTATGAAAGGGAAATCATGTTTGACAAACATGTTGGAGGTTTTATTTGAGGATGTTACCTGTAACATAGATAAAGGAGAGCCATTGGATGTGGTGCATTTGGATTTTCAGAAGGCTTTTGGTAATGTCCTACACAGGAGGTTAGCATGCAGAATTAGAGCACATAGGATTGGGGGTAATATGTTGGTATGGACTGAGAATTGGTTATCAAACAGAAAAAAAAGAGTCAGAATAAATGGATCATTCTCAAGATGACAGGTTGCAATGAGTGTGACATGACAAGGATCAATGCAAGGGCCACAGCTGTTCACAATCTACATAAATGGATGTGGGGGCCAAATGTAATATTTCCAAATTTGCCGATAACACAAAACCAGGTGAGAACGCAAGTGTGAAGAGGATGCAGGGAGGCTTCAATGGGATTTTATACAGACTAAGTGAATGGGCAAGTCCACAGCAGATGGAATATAATGTGAAGAAGTGTGAAGTTGTCCACTCTGGTAGAAAACAGAAAGTCAGAGGATTTCTCAAATGGTGAAAGGCTGAGAAGTGTTGGACGTTCAATGGGACCTTCGTGTCTTTGCTCATGTGTCACAAAAAGCTAGCAATTAGGTGTAAGCACGTAATTAGGAAGGCAAATGGTATATTGGCCTTCATCGCAAGGGGTTTTGAGTACAGGAGTTAAGTTGTCTTGTCGCAATTCTGCACAGCCTTGGTGCAACCACATCTGGAGCAGTATGTACAGTTTTGGCCTCCTTATCTAAGGAAGGATATACTTGCTATGGAGTGGAAGGGAGATTCACCAGACTAATCCCTAGGACTGCAGGTTTGTCTTATGAAAAGAGATGGAGCAGGGGAGAGATGGAAGAAAGTTGGCCTGCATTCTCAAGAGTTTTGAAGAATGAGAGGTGACCCCAATGAAACTTACAAAATTCTAAAAGGTCATGACAGAGTGAATGTAGCTAGGATGTTTCCACTGGCTGGGGAATCTAAAACCAGAAGATACAGCCAAGAATAAGGGTGAGGCTATTTAAGAATGAGATGAGAAGGAATTTCTTCACTCAGAAGGTGGAATCTTTGGAATCCTCTACCCCAGAGAGCTGTGGAGATCAATAATTGAGCATTTTCAAGACAGAAATCGATGGCACCAAGGGATGTGGGAATAGTGGGGGAAACTGATACATAGATGATAAGCCATGATCTGCTTGAATGGGCGAGCAGAATCAATGGACTGAATGGCCTACTCCTATTTCCTATATTCAGCACCATTACAATGCAAGACCCAACAACAAATGAAGTCCCAAGTTGTTACGAGCAAGCCTCTCAATCTCAACATGAACGCCATCATACTAAGACACAATGCAACTCGGCCTTAAGGGCAGGACTAATGGCTCAGTGCTCAACTTGCGGAAATGCCCAAACATGGAGACTGAATATCATCTTCAGCACAAATTCTCTACGTCCCCAAAAGCATGTCCTGCTCTAATTCCGACGAGTGGTCTTTCTTCCATAGGTGCCATTGCTGACAATGTTAGGGATGGAAATTGTCAATATACTCTGATTCCCACACACTCCGACCAACGTAGCATCTGGATTACACTTCAAAACTACTTCATTCTGCGTCTTCCCTGCTTGCCCAGTTCATGCTAATCATATCTTTCCTCCCACAAATATATACAGACATCTCCCATTGCATCCCAAATGGACCATATTCTCCCCACCATTCCTCCTGACCCCTCCAGTTTGTGATGGTATACTCCTCGCCTCCCTCCCTACCTTATGATGGTATGCTCCTCCCCTCTCTCCTCCAGTTCATGATAGTGTACTCTTCTCTCCCCCCACCCCCCCCCCCCCCACCAGTTTAGAATGGTATACTCCTCCACCATTTCTCCAATTGGTTGTTGATTTTTCCCCCTCTTCTGTTTCTATGCAAACTTTCTCCCCGCCTTGGAAAATATTCCACCTGCGCTCCAAGCAGGGCTCAGCTATAGTGGAACCCATCAGCATTCCTGCCTCCTCCCTAATGTTGCCCTGCCTGGAGATGGAATTCCTTCTACCGCAAAGCCAGCGTCAGAACTAACATCAGCAGCCCGAGATTGACACTCCACAAGGTCTGACGGCTCTGGCTGAATCGATTCCTAGCTGTTTGATGACCTGATGTCCCGAGAGTGATGCCCAACACCGAGACTGAATATCAAGGCAGAACTCCGAGCATCGGAAACCATGAAAGCTCGGCTGATCTCCACATTCTCAGGTACATCTTTCTCCAGCCAGTAACATATCTTAGTTCACCCACCAATGAGAGCTCAGAACAGCTTCTCTCAGGCCAAAACAAAAAGAATCAAAGGGGACAGAAGTGTAATTATGGTGCCCACAATGTTTTGTCTTCCTGAATTGCCCACTGTGGCATCCTGGAGATTAATCTTGAACGCCTCGTGTCTCGGTAATCCTCACCCCAATTTGGGGCTAGGGTGGGGATGGGACAGGGCCATGACCCTGCTCAATCCTGCAGACCACAGTCAACTGCGAGCTGAACACAAGCGGGTGTGGGGGAACGAGGCACAAAAGGAAGAGCAGAAGTTGGCTCGTACCACCAGAGAGGAGCAGCCCTCCCCGTCAGGATTCAGTCACGTTGGCCAATCACAGATTCCTATGGACTGGCCACAGTGCCTTTTATCAATGTGAGCAAGGTTGCTGGATTCCAGCTGCCACATCTATCTGTGGTATGCACGCTGCTGACATCTTAACCACCTTGTACCTGCCCATAGATCTCAGTTTTAATGCACCATTAAACCTCAGTTGTGGGCCCATGTTCTCTCCTATGAAAGAATTCTGTATAATAAGTGTGCCTCATCCTTTGCAAACAAGAAGGATGTGCGCATTTACCGGTGCCTACTTTGGTTTCACAAGTTTAGGTCATTCTGTGTCACTGTGGTGTACGTCTGGCAGTCTGCACCAAGACCTCAGCCAATGTAAACTCTGTCTATACTTCACCTGAATTGAGAGATTAATGAATCCATTTGAATCACTGTCTTCTGGTGGTAGCTGATAGTTTTGATGCACCATTAAACCTCAGTTATGGGCCCATGTTCTCTCCTATGAAAGAATTCTGTATAATAACAGTGTGCCTCATCCTTTGCAAACAAGAGGGCTGTGTGTATTTACCGGTGCCTACTTTGATTTCACAAGTTTAGGTCATTCTGTGTCACTGTGGTGTATGTTTCGCAGTCTGCACTAAGACCTCAGCCAATATAAACTCTGTCTATACTTTGCCTGGATTGAGAGATTAATGAATCCATTTGAATCACTGTCTGCTGGTGGTAGCTGGTAACTTTATATTCACCTGCCTCAGAGACCTACAGGGGCATGGGCTGTCTCCCCATTTGACTGCCAAATAACACTCAAGAGCTGGCTGTCCTGTTTAAGAGTTTACCGCTGTTGATCTCACAGCCCCTTTAGACCACAAGACAATAAGATATAGGAGCAGAATTAGGCCACTTGGCCAATCGAGTCTGCTCCGCCATTCAATCATGGCTCATCCCCATTCTCCTGCCTTTTCCCCATTACCCCTGATCCCCTTATTAATCAAGAACCTATCTATCTTGGTCTCAAAGACATTCAGTGAATTGGCCTCCACAGCCTTCTGCGGCAAATAGTTCCACAGATTCACCACCTTCTGGCTGAAGAAATTCCGCCTCATCTCTGCTTTAAACGATCGACCTTTTAGTCTGAGATGGTGTCCTCTGGTTCTAGTTTTTCCTGCAAGTGGAAACATCCCACCAATCACCCCTTACACTATGGACATCACCTTTCTTCATTTTAAAACACCAAACATTTTAAGACAGCGCCTGCCCAATTCCAATCAGAATCCAAAAAAGAAATGCCATCTCAAACCACTTATTTTATAGAAACATTTTGGCATTGGGTAGAAATTAAATACTGAATACCCCCCCGCCCCCACCCCTCCACCTCTATCAGCACCATTTGGGGAGAAGAGAACTCCAGATTTCTATTGCTACGTTTTGTCAAAGCCGGCTTCCTACTTTGCCCCCTCAACAGTCGAGCGCAAATTTTCAGATTCATTCCACTTTTTCTGAATTTCCCCCATCAGAGGAAATGGTTTCTAAGCATTTTCCCTATCAAGTTCTTTTCACACTGTGAACACCTTGAAAACATCACCCCTCTGCCTGACTCAAGGGTACAGTCCCGGTTTACACAACCGGTCTGCCAACTTCACAACACTTCTGGCGGACTGTGAATATGTTTATTGTATTCATTTACAGGAGGTGGGCGTCACTGGCTCAGCCAGCATTTCTTGCCCAGCCCTAGTTGCCTTTGTACATCCAGGGTGTGCTTAATAATGATCATTGACGAGGATACAAAACACTGCTCTGCCTTCTTGTTTCTCTTTCCTTGCTCAGTCTGTCTCCACCCTCTTCCAATAGTTGCCAAAGATTAACTGCACTCAGCATTCACTGCCCCTGCCCCGCCCCTCCCCTTACCTCACCTCCTGTCCTTGCCTGTTCCCATACTCCTCCTCCTCCTCTCCCCTGTAGGAGAGCTTCAACTCCACTTTTACGCAGCCAGTACTTCCAGATCTGCACAAGTGGCAATGAAACTTTGTGAGACTTGTCTTTCCTTACTTTGGGTTCTCTTCCATGGGGAGCAGTGGAGCATCGAGCTGGGTTAGATGTTTTCTTGGTTGATGAAGTAGTTGAAGGGTGTGGGAGGATAGACAGGAGTGAGGGTGAGGTTGAGGCCATTGTCAGATCAGCCACAATCCTATCAAAAGGCAGAGTACGCTCGAGGGGCTGAATGGCCTACTCCTAATTCCCATGGTCTATCAGAAACTATCTGTTGAACAAGATGAGCATGAACATCCAGGATGTTCACTTTTAACACCAAAACAGACCAACAAGTCATTTATTCAATTGCAATGCTTCATCGGATTGCCACCCATTTAGGGTTGGTCTGCATTCCCCAGGACTTGAATATCATTCTCCAAGATACTGCCATGTGCATCCCTGGAGGAAAATAATAATAATCGCTTTTTGTCACAAGTAGGCTTCAATTAAGTTACTGTGAAAAGTCCCTAGTCGCCACATTCCAGCACCTGTTCGGGGAGGCTGGTGCCGGAATTGAACCTGCGCTGCTGGCTTTGTTCTGCATTACAAGCCAGCTGTTTAGCCCACTGTGCTAAACCAGCCCCTTCAGGCTGTTAAAAAAAATAGTTTTCTTTGAACATTTCTCTGTATCAGATATAAAGATACTTTTAATAGCCAGGGGGCTAAAAAGGCTGTTTAGCTGACAGTCACATATCATCCAATTGGGTAACGAGACCTTTCGCTTTCAAGTTTTGTTTGTGGGCGCCACTGGTTAGTCCAGCATTTATTGCCCACCCCGAGGGCATTTAAGAGTCAACCACGTTGCTGTGGGTCTGGAGTTAGTTGTAGGCCAGACCAGGTGAGGGCGACAGATTTCCTTCCCTAAAGGACAGGGTTGAACCAGATGGGTTTTTACAACAATTTGACTTTTAACTCCAGGTTTTTGGTGAATTTAATATTCACCATCTGCCCCGGTGGGATTTGAACCTGGAACCCCAGAGCATCACTCTGGATCTCTGGATTACTAGTCCAGTGACAATACCACTGCACCACTGCCTCCCCTCAAAAGCTGGTATAAGCAAGGCAGTATGTCAGAAGGACGGATCTGTTGGCTGACCCGTGGGTGGATCGTGGGGGCAAGTCCATGTGATGGAATCTCCGGGAATGCATTTGACCACAGTTAGCAAAGCTAAATGCGTGGGATCTTGCTGTGTGTGAAATGGTCATCCAAGTCAACTGGACGAAGCGTTTTGCAATCTCTCCACGGTGACGAGGTGCTGGTTAAATGCAACCGTTGCCAGGTTGCAGCACGTGCAGGGGCATCAGGTAACGATGAAAGAGCTGCAGCGATAGCTTAAAACCAACATCTTACCGAGAAACACAGCAGCACAATTACTTTCCCCCCGCATGGGAACCAACAGGAAAACCTCAGTGACATCAGAAACCCCCCGCATCGTACACTTGCCGAGTACAGAGAGAGAGAGAGAGAAAGAGAGAGAAATCACACACCTCCCTCTCAGAAATTAGGCAACTGACCCCGACAGGTACTTAAACTATCCATTTTTGGGAGCCCATGGTTCACTGGTGTCCTGCTCTATTACCTGCCTCTGCTGGGCAATGCTGTCCCGTTCTACACAGATACATAGGAGATAGGAGCAGGAAAAGGCCCATCGAGCCTGCTCCACCATTCATCACGATCATGGCTGATCATCCAACTCAATAGCCTAATCCTGTTATTCAGTGAGAAGCTTCTCCCAATGGGTAATAAAGAGACCAACGGTTTAAAAGCACTGCTCCAAGAGGCAAAATGGAAACTGCACAGAGCTTCCCGAGAGTATCAAATCATCCAAGGCACTTGCAGACCTACACCAGCTCCCAGTCCACCAATGATTCGGTTTTCAAAGTCCCATTCTTGTTTCCAAATCTTTCCACGGCCTGACTGCCACCATCCACCGACATCCCCTCGGCGCCCCCCCCCCCCCCCCCCCCCCCCCCCCCCACCCCCACTATCTCTACAACCTTCTCCAGCCCTATAACCCTCCAAGATCTCTGTATTCCCCTACTGCTGATTCCTTGTACAGTCCTTCTCTTTCTCTACTCCACCACTGACAGCCGTGCTTTCGGTGGGGCCCTGCACTCAGGAATTCCCTCCCCGAAAGCTTTTCTGCCTCTTTCTCTCCCTCTCTCGTACTTACAGACGGCCCTTAAAATCAGCCACTTCTACCAAACTTTTAATCACCCCGTCCCAATCTTATTGGGCTTGGTCTTAACTCTCGCCTGATTGCATTACCGTGAAGAACCTTGGGGTGTTTCTCCATGTTAAATGTGCTGTATAAATTCAAATTGCTAGTGAATGAAAGCAATACAAAGCAGATCTCGCCACACTCCCCTCCCTCTGCTGTACTACAGGGTGGCAATGGACGCTGACTCATGAACAAATTACAATGCTCCCACGTATTATCTGCATAGTGACAGTTGATAAGCTGTTCAACTGCTTGGGTCATCATGCCTGCACCCAATTTTAGCTTGTACACTCGCCTGCTACTGGAAAAGCCATGGCAGCCATCAGGAGAACGTCCTGACAAATAGCCTTTTTTCTGGATCAAGAAAAGACCAGGATCTGCATCAACACTCACATCAGCTGCCACCAGACATGGGAACTTGATAACCAGTCCTTTTAACTTCTTTACTCCTCTTCCCACAGAGTCGAATACAGAAACTAGTTTTATTCATATAACTTCATATAACGGAGATCTCAGGGAGTGTCTACACTATTGGGCCTTCATAGCAGTTAATAAAGCATTTAGAATCTTAGGCTTTATTCACAGGTGCATTGAGTACGAGAGTAAGGGGATCATGTTGAACTTATATAATAAGAAGTCTTACAACACCAGGTTAAAGTCCAACAGGTTTGTTTCAAACACGAGCTTTCGGAGCACGGCTCCTTCTTCAGGTGAAGAAGGAGCCGTGCTCCGAAAGCTCGTGTTTGAAACAAACCTGTTGGACTTTAACCTGGTGTTGTAAGACTTCTTACTGTGCTCACCCCAGTCCAACGCCGGCATCTCCACATCATGAACTTATATAAGACACTAGTTAGGCCTCATCTGGACACTGCTTCCAGTTCTAGGTACCCTACTTGAGGAAGGATGGGAAGGCATTTGAGAGAGTAGAGGAGGAGCGGAGAGATTGGGACAGTTTCCCTGGGAGAAAAGGCTAAGAGGAGACTTGATGAGAGGTATTCAAGATCCTGAGGGGTATGGACAGGATAAATAGTGAGAATCTGCTCCCTCTCAAGAGAGCATCAAGAACTAGAGGGCACAGATTCAAAATAATTGGAAAAAGGGGGTAGGTGTGATGCGAGGAAAAACCTTTTCACCCAGAGGTTGGTTAGAGTCTAGAACAAATTTCCTAAGGGGATGGTGGAGGCAGGTGCCATCGAGATAGTGAAAAGGGAATTGGATTTTTATCTGAAAGGAGAAAATATGCAAGGTTTCAGGGACAAGGCAAGGGAATGGGTTTAGGTAGAAATCACTTTCAGAGAGCTAGTGCAGACTCGACAGACCGAATGGCATCCTTCTACGCTGGAAAGATTTTGTGGTTCTGTGAAATCATTTCCCATTTTTAAAACCAAATGAATTTCAGAGTCTGGGCCATGGTGGCAAGGTTGGCATTTAGTGCCCAGCACTGGTGCTCTTGAGAAGGTGGGGTGGACCCCCTTCTCTCGTCACTGGTAGAGGTTTGAGAAAACAGCTCACTAGGCCAATTCAAAGCACTGTAAAGACTCAACTATATTGATGTGGGACTGAAGCCACATATCGGCCCAGACTGGGTGAGGGTGGCAGATTTCCTCCCAAAACGGCACATCAGTGAACCAGTTAAGTTTTTGGCAACAAGCCAACATCTTCCTGGTCACCTTTACAAACCAGATTATTTAAACTGAATTTGAATTCCTAAACTGCCAGGATTGAACTTGAATTCACATTCTCCGAATTATTAGTCCAGTGACATAACAAGCGTACCCTTTCATAAAGGTCGTTTCTATGGAGCTAAAACCATACAAATCGCTTTGATGCAAAGCAGGCCGAGCCTGAATAACTGAGACAGAATCAGAGGGATACCCATCCAATTATTCTTTGAGGTCATTCAGAAATGCCATCCCGGTGAAAGACACCATCCATAATTGGGCAGGTTGAGGAAGGGGCAGTTCAATAGGTTAGAAGGAAATCTTTCATCCATCTATTATGTTCCTGCAAATCTGTATGTAAGTACGTGAGTGAGCGTGCGAGAGAGTGCGCGTGCGAGAGAGTGCGCGCGTGCGAGAGAGTGCGCGCGTGCGAGAGAGTGCGCGCGTGCGAGAGAGTGCGCGCGTGCGAGAGAGTGCGCGCGTGCGAGAGAGTGTGTGTGAGAGTGCGCGTGAGAGTGCGCGTGAGAGTGGGGCAGCACGGTAGCATAGTGGTTAGCACTGTGGCTTCACGGCACCAGGGTTCCAGGTTCGATTCCCTGCTGCGTCACTGTCTGTTAGGAGTGTGCACGTTCTCCCCGCGTCTGCGTGTGTTTCCTCCGGGTGCTCCGGTTTCCTCCCACAGTCCAAAGACGTGCGGGTTAGGTGGATTGGCCATGATAAATTACCCTTAGTGTCCAAAAAGGTTAGGAGGGGTTATTGGGTTTGGGGAATAAAGTGGAAGTGAGGGCTTACGTGAGTCGGTGCAGACTCGATGGTCAGAATGGCCTCCTTCTGCACTGTATGTTCTATGAGTGCATGTGAGTGTGTGAAATAGCGTGCATGTAACCGTACCAGCCTCCCCGGACAGGCACCGGAATGTGGCGACTCGGGGCCTTTCACAGTAACTTCATTGAAGCCTACTCGTGACAATAAGCGATTTTCATTTCATGTGTGTGAGAGAGAGTGAAAGAGAGAGTGAGAGTAAGAGTAAGAGTGAGGAGTGAGAGCATGAGTGTGCGCGAGTGTGTGAGTATGTGTGTGTGAGCTGACAAGTGACCTGAAGAAATTCTGTCTCTCTGTAGTTGGCCTTTACTCAGCTCCTCCCCAAATCCACCTTGTCGCAAATTCTAACATTTTGTTTTTAACATGGATCTCAGACTGATTATTTTCTATTTATTTATGCATACTAATCATTTTCAACTCATTTCTACCGGTACGGAAACACATTATCTCTACACTGTACATTTTTCTGTGTGTTGTTTTGCCTCTAGCTGGTTGCAACCCTTCCCACCTTCAACTTTTGGATCTAGGGCCTCTTGTCCTTTTTGTCCCTTTCCTGATTCCATGTTTCTGCCTTGGCTACCCTATCCTCCAGCAGGCCCTAGTTCTAGCCTCCCCCACCTTGGCTGCCCACTCTCAAGCCAGGCCCCAGATCTACCCTCTTGCTTTGGCTGTCCACTCACATTGGGTAAAACAAGTCACTGGGAATTTGCAATCACGTTTCTGATGTCCACGAAGTGGGTGCAGGCAATCGCTGTCCAACTGCTAAAGAGCAGCTCGATGGAGAACGAAGGATATGTGAGCATGTCTGAAGGGGATGTAACAGGACACTGTCCTTCCAATGTCCGAAATGTTCATTCACTGTAGATCTGTCAAAGGGTGAAGCTGCAGCCAGTCTGTCTTCAACATATGTTATACTGGGTTTTGCAATAGACCGAAGAGCAGACTACTTTTCCCTTCCACGTAACCACTTCCCCCTTCACAGGTGGAATATGTGCCCTCAGCCTTCCCCAGCTGCTCTCCATCGCAACAAGATCATTATCTCAACTGTCACAGCATTCGCAACATTAACACGAGGGACGTGGTGTGATCCACCACAAAGGCTTCAATGTCATGCCCTCAGTAAACCGAGCTGGCAGGGGTCTGATGGCCGCACCCTGCCTTAACACAAGCAGTTTTTACAGGGTCTGCTGCAGTCCTTTTCCTGAAATATTCAAAGGCAATCCTGTGCCCTTGGCAAAAAGACAAGATGGTAGGCTCATTACACTGGGCTCTTTCATTAATAAGTGCTGCTAAAACAGTGAGGTGTTCATTTGATCCCGGCTTCCCTCATGATGCCATCGACTCTCTGACTGGCTATTTCCTTTGCTACATTCTGAACATAGATGTTCACTACCTTGAGTATAAGAGCTGCTTTGTCAATTCATTTAACGCAAAATAGGGAGGTGGGGGGGCAGTGATGGGAAGTCATCCCAATTCCTTAGCAGGGTGGGAATGTGGCCTCTTTAGCTATTGATTAGTTGCAACGCGCTTTGGGATTTCTTGGAGACGTGGCAAGATGTCACATCAATGCAAGTTCTGCCTCAGATCGGACAGTCAGGAAGGATTCATTTCATTCTCCAGCTTCCCAAATGCATCGGAGTGAAGTAGTTAATGGGAGCATTGCTGGAGAAGGTGTCCTGAAGGCCCTGGTGCATACCACCATGCACAATGGAATGCTGAGTGAATACAGTGCTTCCACCCCATGCTCAGTGCTGGGAGTTCCGTTATGTGAAGTCACATTCTTGACACATCAAGTGCCTTTCCAAAAATGGAGTTAATTGTCCCAGCTCTCAGCAAATTTACTTCTTAAGAAAACTCCATCCCGCCATCATCAATCAACAGCTGAGAACTCAGAAGGATTTTGTTTCAAGTTTTGGAAACCTTTCCGACAACTCTTGGAATCGTGGTCACTGGCAGCTCTCAAACACAGAAATACTAGAGAAGATTAGGAGCCCCTCAAGGAAGAACCGTAAAAGGAGGCCATTTGGCCTATTATACATGTGCCAGTTCTGTGACGAGGTATCCAAATAGTCCAATAGCTCGGTCCTTTCCTCAGATCCCTGAATATCTTTGTCCTTTCAAATATTTAAACCAATTTCCTTCTGAATGTTCTTACTGAATCCGCTTTCAACATCTTTTCAAACAGTGCATTCCAGATCACAATATGGATACTGCTGAAAAGAGAGACATGTTGCTGAAGCTTTTTGGCTTGCACTTATCAGAGCAGATGCAAGAATACCAGATTTCAAATGATCGATCAGAATTCAGATCGTACTCAACCAGCCCATGCAGTTGCAAACCCTAAGACAAAACATCTTCTGCTGATCTGGTTCAGCGATTGGGCAGCATTTGTTGAACAGTTCTGAGCATTCTAATAGCTACACTAACAACCAATTTAAGATAATTGTAACGTGCTTGTGGCTCATTTACACTTGGTAGAAATGACAGACACATATGCTGGGACCCGTTCTTTGCAAATAATAGAAATATGTTCAAACCTTGCACCTTTTTTTTTTTTGTTTTTTATTGTCCCGGAGGCTGGAGTACCCCAATGCTTTCTCCATGGAAACACCTCGGCCAATCAGTCAACTGGTCAACCAATTCACACGCTTTTCTCTTGTATAAATTGTCACGACCATTTTGAAATTTGGCATTCTTGTCTTTGCCCTGACGAGTGCAAGACAAAAAGCTTCAACAGTACGTCTTCTTCTCAGCCTTACTCAAGTTCTGTACTACCAAACCACATTTCAGAGATCAGAACATATCACAAACAATTCTCAGCTTCCCACTGCTTCTCTCAATTTTCTTAAATTATTGTCCTCTGGTTATCGATCCTCTCGCTTGTGGAAACGGTTTTTCCCCCGAGTGCTCTATCAAAACCAACTTTGATTAAACCTCTCCTTAATCTTTTCTGCCCTGTAATGGACGATCCCACTTTCTCAAACTGCTGCACAAAACTGAAGACCCTCATCTCTGGTTTCAGTCTAGATTCTAAACAGACAGCCTATAAAAAAAACAAGCCTATGCGTGTTGCACACTATTTAATCTCACATCACAGAAGGCAGCCATCAACTCAACTCATAAAGAGCTATGCTGGCTCTTTGGAAGTATTGTCAATTGTCAAATAACAGCTTCAGAAAAGAGCAGGAGGCCACTAAAGTCCTCCAGCCTATTTCACTATTCAATCAAATCCCAACTGATCTCTAGCTTAACTCCATTTACTCACCTTAGCTCAGCACCCTTGACAATCTTAATTGACTAAAATCAACAACAACAACTTTTATTTCAATCGCACCTTTAGCGTAATGAATCCTCCTCCCAAGATGCTTCACAGGAGAATTAGAAAACATTGAGTCACAGTGATTCGGCCTGCTGACCAAAAGCTTGGTTAAAGATGTCAGTCTTAAGAAATATCTTATAGGAGGAAAGTAAGACAAAGAGGTGTGGCGAAGGAATTCCAGAGCCTGGGGCCTAGGAAAACGAAGGCTCAGAGACCAGTGATGGAGCGATCAACATTGGATCCAGAATGAAGAGGAGCGCAGGTAACTCATGGGTTGTGAATCTGGTGATTACATAGCTAGGTGAGGGGTAAGACCACGGAGGGGTTTGAAAACAAGGGTGAAAACTTTAAAATTAAGATGTTACATGACAAGGTACCACGGTAGGTCAGTGAGCATGGAGTGATGGGACGGGACCTGCTGTGTAGTAAGACCTAGGCAGCAGAGTTCTGGATGACTTCAAGTTCATGAAAGATAGAATGTGGGAGACCAGCCAGGAGTGCGTTAGAATAGCCAAGTCTAGATGTAGCAAATTTATCGGCCTCGTGTCCTGGGCAAAAGCCTCCCACAATCAACTTTGGGAAAAAGAGCAGATGATTTGTTCATTATCACATTGCTGTTAGCAGGGGCTTGCAAAGCCCAAATTGGCTGCCGTGTTTCCTCGGTTACATCAGTTACCACACTTCAAGAAGTACATCATTGGCAGTTGAGACATTTGCCGGTCGTGATAGCACTATAAATAAATGCAAATCTTTCTCTTTCTTTTACATGTCTTGATAGTTTCATTTATCACTTTCAGGTGACAAAGTTCCTGATTTCCATTCGCCGTTGTGTGAAAAAACAATTAAATCCTTAGCTCTAATTTTTAAGAATTTATCCTGTTGTGCTTAAATCTTGCACTGGAGGAAATATTCTCTCGGTATCCTATCAAATTCATCTAACATTTCAAACACCTTAATTGGATCACCTCCACATTCTTCCATTCTCAATGGGGTACAAGACAATCTTATTTAAAGTACTCAACTCCAACAATATTTCGGTGAGACTATGCTATGCCCACTCAAAGGTCACTCACTAAATCTTTCCTGGATGTGGTACCACAACTGAATGCTGTTAGGCTAGTTTGTGAGGTAGCTGGGCAACCACTTGGAGAAACACAGGCACAATCTTGGGGGGGGGGGGGGGTGGCAGCAGGGCGGCACAGTGTTCTCACAGCTCCAGGGTTCAATTTCAGTCTCTGGTGACTGTGTGTGCGGAGTTTACGCTTTCTCCCTGTGTCGGTGTAGGTTTACTCCGGCGGTGCTCCGGATTCCTCTCATAATCCAAAAATGTGCAGGTTAGGCGGATTGGCCATGCTAACTTGCCCCGTAGTGTCCAAAAGGTTAGGTGTGTTACGGGGATAGGGTGGAGACGTGGGATTGAGTAGGGTGCTCTTTCCAAGGGCCGGTGCAGACTCGATGGGCTGAATGGCTTCCTTCTGCACTGTAGATTCTATGACTCGTTACCCCACCCTCTGAAAGACCGGTTAAAACGATCATCACGGAAGATAGGTCATAAAATACCTCAGTGAAATGAATTTATACAGTGCTGGATAACTAATCTCAGAAAGTAACTTGCACCCAAGTGCAAGAAATGCTGTTAAGCAGAGGAGCTTTTTCAGAGGAGCACAGAAATCTGACGACAGATTAACAAGCAATCCAATGTCCATTCTTTCAGCTTTCTTTTGCATGCTGGTGCGTGACAGATTTCTGAAGCAACTAATGGGTCGAAACTGCCTCTGTTGTTACACGGCTCATTGCTACAGCTATATAGCAGCAGAGTCATTCAGTGGCTACATTTTGCGCATCAGCTCTGGTCCAGTGGACAATTTCCTTGTCTCTGGGTCAGAAGGTCATGGGTTCAAGTCCCACTCCAGACACTGGAGAACATAATCCAGGTTGACAGTCAGTACACTCACAAGAGAGTGCTACACTGTCAGGGTTGTCGTCTTTTGGACGAGACGCTAAACTGAGACTCCATTTGTCCTCGAGGTGGATGTTAATTTCTATCCTTCCGCAGTTCTTCCTCCAGTGAAGCAGTTGAGGCTCCTTCATTAAATGTTTTCAAGATAAAGATAGACAGTTTTTTGGAGAATAAAGGAATAAAGGATTACGATGTTCGGGCTGGAAAGTGGAGCTGAGTCCACAAAAGATCAGCCATGATCTCATTGAATGACAGAGTAGGCTTGAAGAGCCAGATGGCCTACTCCTACTCCTGCTCCTAGTTCTTATGTTCTTACGTACATCAGAGGTTGTGAAGTGTTTTACAATGCGAAGCTGTGGAAGGGACTTCATACATTCACATTCTTACTTTGGTTAAAGTACAGTAACCATAGAATCCCTATAGGGCAGAAGGAAGCCATGTGGCCCATCGAGTCTGCACCAATCCTCCAAAAGAGCACTCTACCTAGGCCCACTCTCCACCCTAGCCTGGTAACCCAACCAAACCTTTAGACACTAAGGGGAAATTTAGCATGGACAATCCACCAAACCTACACATCTTTGGACTGTGGCAGGAAACCCACACAAACACTGGGAGAACATGAGTGTGGAGTTTGCACAATCACCTGAGACCGGGATCGAACCTGGGTCCCTTTTGCTGTGAGGCAACAGTGCTAACCACTGTAGTGATGGGAGGACGCTGAACTAAATAGCGTGTCCTGAATGTACATTTAATCCAGCATAATAAATCTCCCACCCTGTACCATAAGTAAAATTGGTGGAAAAGGGCCAAAATCTAAATTACATTTTTATTAAAATTACTCTTAAATTGTATTTGGCGGCCTATGCTCAGGAATGAACCAGAAACTCTACTCGGAGCTGATAAGAAACTTACAGTTTCCACCCAATTCTTTACTTATACATTTATTCTTCAAGCATAGGTGTCCTCTACACAGATCACAATTATTGCCCAGCCTTGGTTGCTCAAATATGCCACTGCGCTTTCTTCATCATGGCGACTGATTCCTAACGCAGTAGTTTGCTGGAACAATGCGGAGGGCATCACAAGTCACCCAATACCAATAGGAGGGCTAGGCCAAGACAACACAAAGTCCAGAAACCAGTTCAGGAGAACTGGCAGCTTGACTTAAGATTAGCTACTCCCTTCTAGTCATTGCTTTGCGAAACCAGGCAAATCCCCCAAGGATGTTAAATGGTGACTGCATCCTTGCTGTGTATGTGTGTGTGTGGCTGCCTTGGCAGCTCCAGAATGTTAAGATCGGGTTACGGCCAATTTAGCTTTGACTCAATTACAACCAACTACTTAATACGGAGAACAGAGGACGGTAAAGACAGCAGCTATTTGAAAGACTTTTCCTTCTGTCAAAGAATCTTTTATCGTCAGTTTAGATCCAAAGAAGAGAACACCATGGACCGTATAGCTTGGCACTCGAGGGCATCGACCTCCAGTTCTGCAGCACTGTGACCTGAATCGCACCAGTGGGCAGCCAGGTCAAACCTCTGACCAATGGCAAACATGCGCTTCCGAGACCTAGCCAGGTACCGTGGCAGAAACAGGACCACATGGGTCATCAGCTGACTGGGGAAATGATTGCCACCTTACACTGCACCAGTTGGTTCAATGTTAACATCTGGTTGCAAGTGACAAGTTGAAGCGCCTCATTTTTAATTCATTCATGGGATGTGGGCTTTATTGGCAAGTATTTATTGCCCATGCCTTATTGCCCTCAGTTTATAACCCAGCTGAGTGGCTTGCCAGACCATTTCAGGGAGCAGTTAGGAGTCGACAACATTGCTGTCGTTCTCAAGTCACCTGTAGGCTAGACCGTGTAAAATGGCAATTTCCTCCCCAAAAGGACATTAATAAAGCAGATGGGATGTTCCAACAATTTGGTGGTATTGAGATCATGATTACTCAGTTCTTTAATTCTAGATTTCTTTAAGTGACTGAATTTAAATTTCCCAGTTGCTTTTTTGGGATTTGAACTCTTTTGTTTCTCCAGGTTATTAGTCTGGGCCTTTGGGTTGTTGGTCAAGCAACATGACTACTAGGTTACTGATGCGACCATTAATTCACGCGAGACAGAGAGTTGAAGTGAACAGTGGCTTTAATCGACTAGAACAGTGCCTGCCTGCGACTGCTCTGCTCGTGTGAGCTGCCTACAGGGCAGCTGCTCTTTATACCTCCCCTCAAGGGGCGGAGCCCACAAGGGCACCAACATGATACATTCTATGTAATATCGTACAATGGTCCATAGGTGGAGCCCACATGGACAACAGCGTGATACAGTATAATACAGTGGTGAATGATTAGTACAATACACTCACCACAGTTACCGTACCCATTTCAGGCTGTGACTCAGCAGTCAGGAAGTTAACAGAATAAAAGGCAGGGCAGCTAACAATGTGCAGTAGAATGTCGACTCACTATTCAGCATTATTAGCCCTGCTCCCCTCCCCAACCTAGAAATAAAACTCCAGTTCCATATCTGGCCATGCTAAATTGCCCCTTAGTGTCAGGGACGTGCAGGTTAGGGTGATGGGTAAGGTCGGACTGGATCTGTGCAGATCCGATGGGCCGAAAGGCCTCCTTCTGCACCAAAGGGATTCTATGATTCAAGAAACTCAGCAGGTCTGCCAGCATCCACGGGGGGAGAAACAGAGTTAATGTCTCGAGACCATAGACGCTCCATCAGAATTAAGGTTCTGAATTCACTTTTTCATAGACTCATATGATAGAAATGGAATTAATTAATTTCAGAGTGCCTCATCTATTTGTCATAAACTAATCTTATCCAGCGTGTACAATAAATTCTTTGTTGGTGCAAGTTCTACCACAGATGGGTACTGAATGTTGCACTATTGTTATTGATAAGACCAACAACCCTGCTGGCCTCAACACATAAGACTTCCAAAAAGGATGCAACAACTCAGAGATCTAAGAAATCCACTAAAGATCCGACAAGCAGGCATCAATGTAACCCATTAAAATCTGGCAAGCGGGTATCGAAACCTCATATCCAAATAACCCACTAAAGATCTGGCAAGCAGATTTCAAAACCTCATATCCAAATAACCCACTCAAGATTTGGCAAGCAGATATCAATGCAATCCATTAAAGGTCTGGGAAGCAGGTTTCAAAGTCAATGCATAACTGAGGGTTTGGCAGTTCTCTGGAGTAATATTAATGCCCATCAATTTCCATTTAATCCTCGTCCTATAGTGCAATAGGAGGCTATTCAGCCCATTGAGTCTGCAGCAGCCCTCCGAAGGGGAAGCCCACCCAGGCCCACTTCCCTACAACCCCACCTAATCTTTGGACACGTAAGAGGCAATTTAGCCTGGCCAGTCCACCAATGCACATCTTTGGGCTGCGGAAGGAAACCAGAGCACCCAGAGGAAACTCACACAGATGCGTGTCAACGTGCAAACTTCATGCAGGCAGGTCAGCAGCGGGATTCTCCGCCCCCCCGGCTGGGTCGGAGAATCGCCAGGGGCGGTGCGAAACCCGCCCCTCCGCCCCGACACAGGCGGCCGTATTCTCTGGCGCCATTTTTCAGATGGGGCGGGATTCACGACACAGATTCACATTGGTAGCGTACCCCCCCCCCCCCCCCCCCCCCACGATTCTCCGGGCCCTGATGGGCCGAGCAGCCGTCCGTTTTTGGCCAGTCCTGCCGGTGTGAATCGCTCAGCTCACATACCGGCGGGACCTGGCAGGTAAGTCACCTGGACGGTCCTCGGGTGGGGGGAGCGAATCCGACCTCGGTGGGGGGAGGGGGGGGGGCATGGTGGCCTGGCCCTCTGCGGGCGGGCCCATGCCATGGGGACACTCCTTCCTTCCGCGCTGGCCCGTCGGGCTCAAAAATGGCCGGCGCAGAGAAGAGAAAACCCCGCGCATACGCCAAAACACGCCGGCGGTTCCGCGCATGCACAAGGTCACGCCGGCCCTTTGGCGCTGGCTGGAGCAACGCCAACCCCTCCGGCGTCCACCTAGCCCCCGACAAGGTGGAGGCAAGTGGAGAGTTCTTCACCTTGGGGGCCCGTTGATGCTGGAGTGGTTGATGTCGGTTTTCCCGCCGGCATGTTTTGGCAAGAGAATCATCCCGGCCCAGGTTCCTGGTGCTGTGAGGCAGCAGTGCTAACTACTACGTCACCATGCCAGCCCCCACAATATGGGCTTTACAAATATATATTACATATACACTTCAACTTGACACATTTCACACAGCGGTGTTCTGAAATTCGATTACTTCTCCTATTAAGCGGGTTATCTCCAGTGGCATTTCACCCAGTTAGTGTCCCTTGTGCATGTGTGTAATTTTTAGATGCTAAATTTGAGCTGACCCTTTGAAGTCATATACCCCCTGCCAGTGCAGCATTCCCTCAGTATTGCAATTAGGGCAACACCAGATTTTATGGGAGGCATGGTAGAACATTTGTTAGCACTGCTGCTTCACAGCGCCAGGGACCCAGGTTCGATCCCTGGCTTGAGTCACTGTGCAGAGTCTGCATCTTCTCTCCGTGTCTGCGTGGGTTTCCGGTTTCCCCCCACAAGTCCTGAAAGACGTGATCGTTAGGTAATTTGGACATTCTGAATTCTCCCTCAGTATACCCGAACATGTGGAGATGCCGGCGTTGGACTGGGGTTAGCACAGTAAGAAGTCTTACAACACCAGGTTAAAGTCCAACAGGTTTGTTTCAAACATTAGCTTTCGGAGCGCAGCTCCTTCCTCAGGTGAGGACAGGCGCTGGAATGTGGTGACTAGGAGATTTTCACAGTAACTTCATTGCAGTGTTTTTTTTTAATTTAAATTTTTTTTTTTTAAATTTAGATTACCCAATTATTTTTTCCAATTAAGGGGCAATTTAGCGTGGCCAATCCACCTACTCTGCACATTTTTGGGTTGTGGGGGCGAAACCCACGCAGACACGGGGAGAATGTGCAAACTCCACACGGACAGTGACCCAGAGCCAGGATCGAACCTGGGACCTCAGCGCCGTGAGGCGTTTGTGCTAACCACTAGGCCACCGTGCTGCCCTTCATTGCAGTGTTAATGTAAACTTACTTGTGTCATTAATAAAGATTATTATAATTTTTAAGAGTGCTACCCAGATTCTAGTCTTTGTTGATCATGTGGCTGTCACTCCGAAAAACCTTAAGACCAATGCTCCAATCGTTTGAACTACTTTCAAATTGTTGATACTAATCGATCTGGGCCTTGCGATTAGAGGTTTAGCTGCCAAATAGCACCAGGAAACATAGGAAATGTTGAAGCATTCAATATTTCAACCCTATCTCACCGTTCAGTTAGGCTGACTTACATTTCACCTCCATTTTCCACACCTTAACACACATTCCTTCATATCCTTACCTCATAACATTTTATTGATCTAAAATGACCTTTGGCATCCACAGCAATTTGGGGACACAGTTCACCATTTTTGGACCCTTTTGTGTGAAAAATAACTTCCTGACTTCGCTCCCAAGTGGTATAGCTCTAATTTTAAGGTTATAAAAAGATAAGGGCAGCAGACACCTGGAAAAACCACCATTTGCAAGTTCCTCTCCAAGACACTCAAGATTCTGACTTGGAACTATATAAATCTTCCTTCACTGTCGCTGGTTCAAACTCCTAACAGCACTGTGGGTGTACTTACACCATGTGGACTGCAGCAGTTCAAGAAGTCAGCTAACCACCATCACCTACTCAAGGGCAATTAGGGATGAGCAATAAGTGCTGACCCAGACAGCGACACTCACAACTCATAAATAAAGTTTTTTTAAATCCCTCTCTTAGCTCCCTCAAACAGAGGACACAGCTTCATTGTATTGGGTCTCTCCAGAACCCCATTGACCAATACATTTTTAAACTAACGATTAAGCTACAGGACCACAAACAGAAACAAGTTGTCCGAGATTAGTAATCCAGATGAGCAGGGCAGGATGAGAGTTGGGCAGAAAATCAAGGCTGACACTCCAGTACAGTGCTGAGGGTGTGCGGCACTGCTGTAGGTGCTCTGGTTTCCTGTCCACAGCCCAAAGATAAGTGCAGATTAGATGGACTGGTCATGATTAATTGCCCCATAGCGTCCAGGGATGTGCAGGATAGGTTACAGGATTACGTGTTGTTATGGGCCAGGGTTTAGAGAACCCCAAAGTGTATCATGGAGTTCACCTGACCCACAACTTTTACTAGATGTGGTATGGGGAGCACACAGCCCACCCTACAGGTGTGGTACAGCAGCAATGGAAAAGCATTTTTTAAAGCAAAACAATGTTTATTCTATTAACTCAAGTTATCCTTTTTAAAACATACAGTGAACATCGTAGCAACCATCAATTCAAATACAACCCCCAAAGAATACAACACTAAGTAATCCTTAATAACTTCCCAAACAACATCCAGAAGACAAAAGAAACACCTTTTAACAGAAGCACATCAGGTTTGCATTCACTACTGAAAACATTTATAATTCTGAAGTCACCAAATGATCAAGAGGTAGTCTTTTCATGGCAGAGAAAACAGCAGTACACCTGCTTTGTCTGGCTTCAGCTCCAACACTGTAAAAACAAAATGAAAAAAACAGACACACCCAAGCTTTTCTCAAAGCGAAACTAAAAAGCAGAGCCAGAGCTCAGCTCCACCCACACTCTGACATCATTGTAGTAATATGGGCAGACAGACATTTCTTAAAGTGACATTCTCATGCCGGGTATATGGTGGAGTGGATCGGTGCAGACTCGATGGGCCGAATCGACTTCTTCTGAAGGGATTCTATGATCACCTTCCATGATTCTATGGCATGAGCCCCGCCTATGTCCAGCTGGAGCTGGGTGCCGATTCCAGGTAATGCATAACCATTAATACACACGTGGACCTCTACGAGTACACAAGGTTGCCGTTTGGAGTATCATTGGGTTGTGCAATATTTCAGCATGTTATGGAGAACATCCTCAGATGGTTACCGTATGTGGTGGTTTACCTGGACGAAGTCCTGGTCACCGGAGCTATGGAAAGGGAGCACCTGAGCAACCTGGAACAAGTCCTCCACTTTTCTGACATGGGCCTGTGCCTCAAGAGGGGAAGATGTATTTTATATGCCAAGGAAGTTACATACTTGGACTATCACATAGATCAGATTGGGCTACATTCGGTTGAGAAGGTGCGGGCAATAAAGCAAGCCCCCACACTGGATAACACGACAGAGTTACGGTAGTTCTTGGGTCTCGTAAGCTGCTACGGGAAATCCATTCCTAGCCGAGTGACAATCCTCGTCCCACTGCATGCATTGCTGAGGAAGCACCAAGAATGGGCGTGGAGAGCGCCTCAGGGGGAGACCATTGCCAGGGTGAAGCAGCAGCTAATGTCATTGGGGTTACTGACACATTACAACTACTCAAAGCCCCTTTTGGTGACATGAGACTTATGGAATCGGAACAGTGTTGTCCCAACGCATGACTGATGTAGGGAAAGGCCGAGAGCAAATGCATCCAGGATTTTGGCTGCTGCGGAGTGCAATTATGACCACATTGAAAAAGAAGGTTTGACCGTCTAATTTGCCTCGTGTGGGCATCGATTTACCATTGTGACAGACCATTGCCAGAGCTTTTTAAAGAGGACGAGGCGATCCCTCCAATAGCGTCTGCCCGGATTAGCAATGGACTCTGTTGCTAGCACCGGCAGGACTGTTGATAGGCTGGAGGCTCAGGACCCGCCTCAGCCTTACGTTCCCCGATATTGGCGGGAAAGTACAACATGGTCAGGACCTGCAGAGGCAAAGCCAAGGGAGGCGGACGCAGACCAGGAGCTTTAAACTGGGGGAGGCGGCGTACGTCCAAAACTTTGGATTTCAGGCACATTGTTACAGCGGATCGGACCAGTTTCATACCAGATGAAGATGCGTGAGCAGACGGTGCAGTAGCACCTTGATCACCTCAGGAGCCGGGGGCCAGTGTTAGGACATCTGAACAACCGGCGGCAACCTTGCCAGGGATCAGTTGACAGCAGTACTGCCCAATGGACATCCCAGAAATGAGTTTCCCCGACACGCCTTACAGCCCCCCGACACGCCATAGACACCCCAACCCTGCCCTGGAGCCACTGGAAATTCAACCACGGGCAAAGAGGAGCAGACATCTTCCTTCAGAGAGAGGTATGGACCTTGGTGGGGAGGGGGGGTATGTTATAACCCCACAAAACCCACAGGGACAACCAGATTAATCACCTCGTGAGCCTGTGGGCAGAAGCCCATCAGAGGGCAAGTGAATTCAGTACCATAAAAGACAGTCCAGGTTGCCGAGCTGCAGAATAGTCCGGACTGGGACTGTTACGTGTAAATGCATTCTTCTAGGAAATAAACCATTTTTTGATCTCCGTTCCGGACTCCTCCATGACTAGTCAAAAGTGGAAGGCAGAGAAAACGAGGGCTAGTAACAGGGCTACAGTAGAAATTGAGATGTGTAAAAATGTTAAAAAGGCAAGTGTAAAGGCACTGTATCCAAATGCATCCGCAGTAAGGTGGACCAATTAACAGTGCAAGTCCTTGTAAACGGGTACGATAGGAATGCGATATGGGCGCAGGGTGACCAAGGCTCTGAACTGAACATCCAAGGGTATTTAATATTTGGAAGGGCAGGCAAAAAGAAAAAGGAGGTGGGTTGCATTGTTAATTAAGAATGAAATCAGTGCAACAGAGAGGATATTGGCTCAAACAATCTAGATGCAGAATCAGTCTGGGTGGAGCTAAGAAGCAAAAAGGGTGGAAAACATTAGTGTCTGTAGGCCTCACAAACAGTCATGGTACGGTAGGGGGAATCGCATTAAACAGTAAATTAGGGGTGCATGTAACAAGGGTGCTACAGTAATGTTGGGTGGCTTTAATCTACATATAGATTGGGGAAATCAAATTGGTAATAACACTGTGGCAGATGAATACCTGTAAAAAGATTCTGGACAGTTTTGGTTCCCTTATTTATATTATCATTGCAGGTAGAGGAGGTTAACTAGGATGATCCCAAGTATGGAGGGACTGCCATATGAGGAACGGTTAAACAGGTTGAGTCTGTATTCCTTGGAGTCAGAAGAATGAGGTGATATTATTGAAACCTAAAAGATTCTGGGGGTGTTAGACAGGATAAATGGTGGGACGATGTTTCCACACATGGGAGAGTGTAGCACCAGAGGACATAGTCGCAGAAGGAGGTGCTCATTTAAGACGGATTGGAGGAAGAATATTTTCTGTGGAGAATCATTGGAATTCTTTCCCTCAGGAAGTTGTGGAGGCTGAACCCTTGAAACCTTTCAAGGCTGAGATCAATAGGTTTTTAATCTGTCGGGAAATTAAGGGTTACGGAGAGAAGGCAGGAAAATGGACTTGGTAAGTGTTCGCTCAGCCATGATCTTATTTAATGCTGGAGCCGACTCAAAGGGCTTATTGGCCGACTCCTGTTCCTATTTCTCATGAGTTTTGTAGAATGTACAGGATGGTTTGTTTGGAACAGTATGTTGAGGAACCAACGAGGGAACAGGCTATCCTAGATTTGATATTGTGCAACAAAAAGAGTTTAATTAATGACCTTATTGTGTGGGATCCTTTAATGATGAATGACCATAACCGGGAATCGAACCCGGGTCCCTGACACTGTGAAGGAACAGTGCTAACCACTGTGCTACCATGCCGCCCATAACCTAGCCTGCACGTATTTGGACCGTGGGGGGAAACGCAGACACAGGGTGGAAATGCAAACTTCACACAGGCAGTCTTCCCAATATTTGTCTGGAGGAAATCTCTTTACATCCAGTACTGGATATCGGATAAGCAAACTGAAAATTTGTGTGTCAATGGAGGAGTCGGGGTAGTCGATGGTGAGAACGAGCTGGATCCCATCAGGGTACACATGGAAATTATAATGTGTTTATGTAAGACTTCTTACTGTGCTCACCCCAGTCCAACGCCAACAGCGCCACATTATGATTGGATAGATATGAATGGAACCAGGCGAGAGCAGTCCCACCAGCTGGACGACAGTGGAGAGGCATTGGAGGAGGACGGTTTGGTCAATAGTGGAAAAGGCTGGAGACACATCGAGTGGATGTAGTTTACCACAGCCCACTGTCATGGCCATTTGTGATTTTGGGCCATTTCAGTACTTCGCCAGGGGCAGAAACCTGATTGGTGGGATTCAAATGCGGTGTCAAGGGAAAGACGGGAACAGATTCGGGAGGCGACATTGAAGCATTTTGATGAGGAAAGGGAGGTTGGTAGTTTGTAAGCGTTGAGGTTGAGCTTCTTTTTTTTTTGAGTAGGTTATGATGATAGGTGTGAAAGGGTGTGAGACAGTACCTGAGGAAAGGGAACAGTTAATAGCATCAGCTCAGATGCAGGCCAAGGGAAACCGTTTGGTTGGCAGTTTAGTGGGAATAGGATCAGAGGAGATGGGTTTCATGGACAAGGTGAGAGCTTGGAGAGGAAATGTGGCGTGATAAGAGGGGAAATGGGAGAAAGATGGGAGTTCAGAAACAGAACAGCAGAAAACAGAGAGGACGTTTTGGCCTGGTGGGCTCGGGGAAAGGAGAGGCAAGTGATCGGATGGCCTTGATCTTAGTAACAAGGATGTCCACGAGCTCCTCGTACTTGTTAGAGGTGAGAGTGGGGGAGACAAGGAGGACGGGTTTAAGACACTCTGCAGTAAGAAACATAGCTGAGGGTTATCTTTGCGTTCCAGATGATGCAAGGAGAGTGAGTGGCTTGAGACGGGGGGGGGGGGAGCTATAGTGCATTATGGGATCCAGCCAGATCTGGTTGTGAATGGTTAAACCAGCTGCCTGTTATACCAAACAAAAAGGCACCAGTTTCAGCCTCAGCTGGTACATTAAGAACCTGATACAAAGCACTGGGCTTAAATTTGGAAACTAGTTTCATTTAATGTGTCACGGGCATTTTGCTGTCATGATTTGCTGAGGTTACTTCCTGGGTCAATGAAGCATTCAACTTCCTGTCAGTGTGTGCCAGACTGTGCTCGTCCGTGCAGCTTGACTAGTACTGAGCCACTAACAGCACCAATTAACAAAGAATACCTAACATCAAAGAAACACTGAACCAAACTTTACAGGACCAGGCAGCGTGGGTTTGGAACCTCGGAGGCAGCCGATGTGTTAACGGACTGATATTACTGGCTGATAATCAAGGTGGTTAACAAAACTCATGAACACATACATTTATACGGTGCCTTTAACACAGTAAATGCTTAACAGGAGAGCAACGAATAAATATCGACACCAAGGCAGCTCAGAAGTTGATGAAGGGAGATAGCTTTTAAGGATCCTCTGAGAGAAGGCCAGAGAAAGCTAAAGATGGGGAGATGGATTCCACAGCTTAGGATTTAGAAAGATGAAAGCATGTTTCTCAATGGTGAAAAAGATAAGGGATTCACAAGAGGCCAATACTGGACAATGCCGAGATTTCAGATGGCTGTGGGAATGTACATTGAAAGGGAGGGGCCAAGGCCATGTGGTGATTGAAACACAAAGATGAGAATTTTCGTTAACACAACCAAAGTAATTCCATGGGGTGCAAAGACTATCTCAGCAGAGGCAGGGACATGAGAGATAGGTATATATAATGTTTTGCACACAACCCCTGACATGCTGTAACTATTACACTGTTGATAACAGCCCTATCATTACAACAAAAGTTTCCCCCCCCCCCCCCCCGCAATCCACTGGGAGCAGTGTCACTGATGATGTGTTGTAACACGTACACATGATAAGAAATAATGCTTATTGATCAACATTCCAGTTAACGTGCTCCAGTCTTTTCAAATTCACAGGGGCAGCAGGGTAGCATGGTGGTTAGCATAAATGCTTCACAGCTCCAGGGTCCCAGGTTCGATTCCCGGCTGGGTCACTGTCTATGTGGAGTCTGCACGTCCTCCCCCTGTGTGCGTGGGTTTCCTCCGGGTGCTCCGGTTTCCTCCCACAGTCCAAAGATGTGCGGGTTAGGTGGATTGGCCATGCTAAATTGCCCATAGTGTCCTAATGAAAGTAGGGTTAAGGGGGGGGGGGGGTTGTTGGGTTACGGGTGTAGGGTGGATACATGGGTTTGAGTAGGGTGATCATAGCTCGGCACAACATTGAGGGCCGAAGGGCCTGTTCTGTGCTGTACCGTTTTATGTTCTATGTTCATTAACTGGATTTAAACATCTCCGAGAGGGTCAACAATTATTCTCCATTCCTGCTTGCCCTCGAGAAGGTGGTGGTGAGCTACCTGCTTGAACCACAGCATCCATGTGATGGAGGTGCACCCACAGTGCTGTTAGGGAGGTGGTTCAAGAATATTAATCCTGGGACGATGAAAGAACAGTGATACAGCTCCAAGTCAGGAAGGGTTGCGGCTCAGTGGGGAACTTGCCGATTGTGGCATTCCCATGTATCTGCTGCCCTTACCCTTCCAGCCTCTAGCTGTTAGAGGTTAGAGGTTTGGAAGGTCCTGTCAAAGCAGCCTCAGCAAATTGCTGTGGTGCATCTTGTAGATGGCATACACGGATTCCAATGTGCGTCGGTGGTGAAAGGAGTGGTTGAAAGTGGTGGATGGGGTGTCAATCAAACTGACTGCTTTGTTCTGGATGGTGTGGAGTTTCTCGAGTGTTGTTGGGAGCTGCACTCATCTAGGCATGTGCATTCAGCCCAAGCCTGTATATTGTCCAGGTCTTGCTACACATTGACTGCTTCAGTGTCTGAGGAGTCACGAATGGTGCTGAACATTGTGCAGTCATCAGTGAATATTCCCACAACTGATTGTTTGGTGGAAGGAAGATCATTGATGAAGCAGCTAAAGATGGTTGGGCCAAGGACACTACCCTGAGGAACTCATGCAGTGATGACCAGGGACTGAGATGAGTGACCTCCACAACCACGCTCCTCTTTCTTTGTGCTAGGTATGACTCCAACCAGCGGAGAGTTTTCCCATTGACTCCAGTTTTTCTCAGGCTCCTTGATGCCATTCACGGTCAAATGCTGCCTTGATGTCAAGGGCAGACACTCTCACCTCACCTCTGAAGTTCAGTTCTTTTCATAGAATTTACAGTGCAGAAGGAGGCCATTCGGCCCATTGAGTGTACACCAGCCTTTGGAAAGAGCACCCCACCCAAGCCACACCTCCATTCTATCCCCGTAATCCAGTAATCCCACCTAACCTCTTTTTTGGACAAAAGGGTCAATACAGCATGGCCAATCCATCTAATTTGCACATCTTTGGACTTTGGGAGAAAACTGGAGCACCCGGAGAGAACCCATGCCGACATGGGGAGAACGTGCAGACTCCACACAGACAGTGACCCAAGCCGGGAATCGAACCTGAGACCCTGGTGCTGTGAAGCAAAGTGCTAACCACTGTGCTACCGTAAACCAAGACTGTAATGAAGTCAGTAGCAGAATGGTGATGGCAGAACCCAAATGCAGCATCAGTGAGCAGCGTGCAAACAGTTCCAGCATTCAGATCCACCTCTTACCACTGAGGGTGTACCAGGAGCAAGGGGTAGACCACCCAATTTCTCAAAGACGATGCAGCATTCCCTCAGGACTGTACCGGAACGTCAGCCTGAATTACGTGCTTAAGTATTGTATCTGGAGTAGGATTTGAACCTTCTGTCGCGGAGTCATGGAATACATGTTTAAAATTATTTGGACAATCTGACTAACCAGATTTGCCTCTAATAGAGTTATAGACAATCCTTCAGGCGGCAGAGAGAGATTAAATGGGCCATTTATACACCAGCCATTTTAAATTGTAACAACAGCAAATCTGGTTGTGGTCCAGGCTGATCTTCAAAGTAATGCTGAGTCTGGACTGCACCTTCAGTATTCTGTACAAAAGCAATCTGTGATCCTTCACAGAGCTCTGAGAAAGGATTATGCAAATGTAGACTCTTCCTGTATGGGGGAGGGGGAAGGTCTCAAATAGCAGAGTCAAGGTGACACGAATGGTTTTCAAAATCACCTTGCTCTTCCTGTTCTGCAGTCACCAGGTAACAACATATCGCTGGCAGTTCAGCAGATGTGCCTTGTCAGCATCGTCCTGTCTTAACACTGTGCGGGTGAATTCAAAGCAATGGCAAAACATGGACAAGGCCCATGTTAAGCAAACGCAACTGCAGGCAAATGCCCCTAAAGGTGAGACCCATTCTCCTTCTAGACATCAGCATTTCGCTGATCTGCGCTGTAATGTTCTATGTGCCTCCTGGTCCATTTCCATTGCTGCTTTGTTAAAAAAAGACTGCATCAATATAGCACCTTTCACAATCAGGACATCCAAAAGCACCTTGTGTCCAATGAAGCACAGGTGGAAGTGTCCTGGCTGTTGCAATGTGGGAAAGGTAAATTCTGCACAGCAAGCTCCCGCAAGTGAGGACGAGATCGGTGTTGGTTGGGGGCCAAATATCGACAGAAGAACGAGGATAACTCCCCAGCTCTCCTCCAAAATAGTGTCATGGGATGTTTTACATCTACCTCAAGAGCACACATGGGGCTTTGTTTAACATTTCACCTGCAATATTTCAGGACTCCCCGAAAGACAGCCTGGATTATATGCTCAAATTATAGGAGGAGGAACTGAACCTCCAATCTCCTGAAAGCAAGACAAGCGTACTATTGACAAACCGTCAAGTTGGCACCGTCAGTTACAGTTATTTCTGGTTAAACAAACCCTTCACATTATAGGCCGTGGGCAAGAGATTAACTCGGATCACAAGAGTGAGGGGGAGAAAGAGTAACTCAGATCACAGAGTGAGGGGGAGAGAGTAACTCATTTCACAGAGTAAGGGGAGAGAGAGTAACACGGATCAGAGTGAGAGGGGGTGAGAGAGTAACTGAGATCACAGAGTGAGTGGAGAGAGAGTAACACAGATCAGAGTGAGGGGGGAGAGAGAGTAACTCGGAGCACAGAGTGAGGGGGAGAGAGAGTAACTCAGATCACAGAGTGAGGGGGAGAGAGCAACACAGATCAGAGTGAGAGGGGAGAGAGTAACGCAGATCACAGTGAGGGGGCGAGAGAGTAACTCAGATCAGAGTGAGAGGGGAGTGAGTAACACAGATCACAGTGAGGGGAGAGAGTAACACAGATCAGAGTGAGCGGGGGAGAGAGAGTAACACAGATCAGAGAGGGGGAGAGAGAGTAACTGAGATCACAGAGTGAGTGGAGAGAGAGTAACACAGATCAGAGTGAGGGGGGAGAGAGAGTAACACAGATCACAGAGTGAGGGGAGAGAGAGTAACTCGGATCACAGAGTGAGGGGAGGGGAGAGAGAGTAACTCGGATCACAGACTATGGGGCGAGGGAGTAACTCAGATCACAGTGAGAGGGGAGAGAGTAACACAGATCAGAGTGAGGGGAGAGAGAGTAACTCAGATCAGAGTGAGACAGGAGAGTAACAGATCAGAGTGAGAGGGGGAAGAGAGTAACACCGGTCAGAGTGAGGGGAGAGAGAGTAATTCAGATCACAGTGAGAGGGGAGAGAGTAACACAGATCAGAGTGAGAGGGGAGAGAGTAACAGAGATCAGAGTGAGACGGGAGAGTAACAGATCAGAGTGAGAGGGGGAAGAGAGTAACACAGATCAGAGTGAGGGGAGAGAGAGTAATTCAGATCAGAGTGAGAGGGGAGAGAGTAACACAGATCAGAGTGAGAGGGGAGAGTAACACAGATCAGAGCGAGGGGAGAAGAGAGTAACACAGATCAGAGTGAGAGGGGAGAGTGACACAGATCAGAGTGAGAGGGGAGAGTAACACAGATCAGAGTGAGAGGGGAGAGATTAACACAGATCACTGAGTGAGAGGAGGAGAGAGTAACACAGATCAGAGTGAGAGGGGGAGAGAGTAACACAGATCAGAATGAGGGGAGAGTAACACAGATCAGAGTGAGAGGAGGAGAGAGTAACACAGATCAGAGTGAGAGGGGGAGAGAGTAACACAGATCAGAATGAGGGGAGAGTAACACAGATCAGAGTGAGAGGGGGAGAGAGTAATACAGATTAGAGTGAGGAAAGGAGAGTAACACAGATTGTGGAGTAAAGGTGGAGTAATTTGGATCACAGTGTGAGATGGCGAGACGGAGGGGGCAGGAGTGGTACGCAATTCAAATCTTGGGTGAAAGTGGCAGTGGGGTGCAGGGGGGACACTAACCTTGTCCCTCGGTATGCCTGCCATGTCAGTGCTCCCTCTGGGTGAATCTCACACCCAATTGCCCCTTTGCTTTCAAAGGTTAGGAGGGCAACGGGGATAGGGTGGAGGCATGGGCTTAAGTTGGGTGCTCTTTCCAAGGGCCGGTGCAGACTCAATGGGCCCAATGGCCTCCTTCTGCACTGTAGATTCTATGATTCTGCTAGGGTAGGTCCACCCAGTGACTCAGTCACAAGTCAGCCGAACGTAAACTTCCCATTTTTAACCCCGTAACGGATGGCAGGAATATTGATCGAGGAGCCATTAAGGAATACTACATTGACCTTTCTCTGGATTCTAAAACTGCCCAGATATACAGGGCAGCATCTCGTATGGTGGATCAGACAGGCAAATGGGATGTTTTTTGTTAAATGATGAGAGATCAGGTGCTGCAGACGAGTTGAAGGATTTGGGTGTCCAAGAATACAAATAACTGAAAGCTGGTAGACAGGACAATTTACACACAGCAAGATCCCACAAACAGCAGTGTGGTGATAACCAGGTAAATGTGTTAGTAATATTGAGGGATACCAACTGGTCATGAATTTCCACCAGCGAGCACCCCCCCCTGCTTTCTGTCAAATAATGCCATGGGACCTTTCACATCCAACACACAGGGCCAAAGGGGATTAATGTCCCGTGTGGGAATGTCAACCTTTGTTCAGGAGCTCAAGTCTCTGGAATGAGGCCAGAGCCTAAAACCTTCAAGAGCTGGGAGTGCCACCGATTGGGCCAAGACTGGCACCTCATCAAAGGGCAGTGGCAAGTGGGCACCAGGGCACATTTACACACATCAGTGTGGTAACCAAACCAGACACGACAGCTCGATTGGGGGGCATCTCAAATAACTACCATTATCTGCCTCGTAAGGTGGGTGTGCCCGTCTAAAGCTGCCAAATAAAACATGAAGCACCCAGCCCAGCTCCTGTAAAAGGGGGGTTTGTGTTTGTGTGGGGGGAGAGGGAGGGGGGGAGTTAGGAGAGTGAGAAAGAAGTGGGCAAAGATATTAGGGGGGGGGGGCGGTTTAAGAAAGGGGTAAGAGTGGGAGTCAGAAAGGAAGTGATCAGGAGAGTGGTAGGTATCAGGGAAGGAAAAATGCCAAGTTGTTGTTACAGCTGGCCGTGAAGTTTCAAGGCACATCAGGAAGTTTGTGTGTCCCGGAGTTCAGGGCCTTCTTACCTGCATTCCTGGCACTTGCACTGCCACTGGCGAATGTGCCATGATCCGACCGACACCTTTGGACAAATGAGCCCCAGCACGGTGTAGCGATGAGGAAGTCCCTTTTCTCTCTCTCTTTCACACACAGTCTCCCGGAGCAGCTCCTCGTCCTCACAGCCCCCGGCTCCCACTCGCTCTTCTCCCCCCCCCCCCCCCCTCCCCAAAAAAAAAAGTCCAGAGCAGAAACAAGAGGATCACGGCTAAAGTTACGGGGGCAGCCAGCGAGTTAACTCTCTCTGCACCGCTTCCGTGCGAGAAGAAAAACTCACCTCCCCCCCCGCACTCCCCTCGGGTTAGCACAACGATCCCTTAAAGTCCCTCCTTTGCAAAACTTTTGCTGCAACTTTTTCCTTCCCTCGCCTCCTCCTGCATATCCCGCACTCACGCTTGGCAGACACACGCTCTCCCTGTGGTTTAAGGAGGTGTCTGGTGAGTGTTTACATGGTCTTTACTTTTCCACCACCTTCTCCTTTCCCCCAGTGCTGTAACGCCATGTTTGGGCCCTGAGTCTAGCTGCCTGGTGTGAGTGTATGTGTTGGGTGGAGTTGCATACTCAAGTCACGTCACTGCGAGGTCACTCTCCAAACTCAGATCTTCCCCCAGTAACAGGAGCTCAACCTTACACTCCTCCCTCTCTCTCTCTCTCATCAGCACTGGCTGCTAACCTCAGTACTACTGCAGTCTGCTGTTCCAGCCCCATTCTCAAAATAACTCTTTATTGCTGAAAACCAACACAATTCTGCATTGAAAGTTCAGAAATTAATTACTGTGCACTGATTGTAAAGTGCCAGATGATGCCATGAGAACATGGTGGAAATAACTGCTTTCATTTTTGCCCTGAGATGCATGTGGAGGGGGGCGGGGGGGTTGTTGAGGTCGGTATGGGACTGCGATCTTCAGTCCCTCTGGAACATTGATGGAGGGTTACCAGCTCTCCAGGAATTGAAGATCAGCACGGTAGCACAATGGTTAGCACAGTTGCTTCACATCCCCAGGGTCTCGGGTTCGATTCCTGCTTGGGTCACTGTACGGAGTCTGCACATTCTCCCCGTGTCTGCCTGGGTTTCCTCGGTGCTCCGGTTTCCTCCCACAAATCCCGAAAGAAGGACTTGTTAGGTGAATTGGACATTCTGAATTCTCCCTCTGTGTACCCAAACAGGTGCCAGAATGTGGCGACTAGGGGATTTTTTCACAGTAACCTCATTGCAGTGTTCATGTAAGACTACTTGTGCCAACAATGAAGATTATTATTATGATGATTGTTTCACCGTTGGAATGTTGGAAACACAGCAGCCAATTTGCACACACCAAGATCCCACAACCAGCAATGTGCGAACCAGTTGTTGGTGATGTTGATTGAGGGCTAACTATTGACCAGGATACCAGGAATGGCTCCCCTGCCCCTCTGTAGAACACGACCATGCAGTGTCTTATACACCCACCTGAGAAGGTAGACTTAAAGTCTAGCATCCCACTTCTAAATTAAATTCTAACATCTCACTTGAGAGGCAGAACAGCTAACAGCGCAGCGGTCTCCCAGTACTACACTGGACTCTCAAGTCTCTAGTCTCTGGTGTAATCCTTGAATATCTAACCTACTGAGGTGCACGTGAATCACAAAGCTTAGGTCACAGAAGGAAGCCACTCGGCCCATCCTGTCTGCCCCGGCTGAAAAACGAGCCACAGCCCACTGCCCAGCATTTGGGCGGCACGGTGGCACAGTGGTTAGCACTGCTGCCTCACAGCTCCAGGGACCAGGGTTCAATTCCAGCCTCAAGTGACTATGTGGAGTTTGCACTTTCTTCCTGTGTCTGCATAGGTTTCCTCCGGCTACTCCAGTTTTCTCCCACAGTCCAAAGTTAGGTGGATTGGCCATGCTAAATTGCCTCTTAGTGTCCGAAAGGTTGGGTAGGGTTACTGAGTTACGGGGATAGGGCGGAGGCGTGAGCTTAAGTAGTGTGCTCTTTCCAAGGGCCGGTGCAGACTCGATGGGCCGAATGGCCTCCTTCTGCACTGTAAATCCTATGAAATCTACAAAATGATCTATAGTCCTGCAGGTTGCAGCACTTCAGGTGCACATTCAGACACCTTTTAATTGAGTTGAGAGTTTCTCCTTCTATTACCCTTTCAGGCAGTGAGTTCCAGACCTCCACAACCCTGTGGGTTAAATAAACCTTCCTCACCTCCCCTCTAACCTTTCTACCAATCACTTTAAATCCAAGCCCACACGTCATTGACCTCTCAATTAAGGTGAACAGGCTCTTCCCATCCACTCTATCCAGACGCCTCACAATTTTGTACATTGCAATCAAATCTCCCCTCAGCCTCCTCTATTCCACGGTGAACAACCCCAGCCTATCTATTTATTCCTCCTAGCTGCAATGTTCCAGTCCTGGCAGTGTTATCACCACAGAGCTGGTATTGGCAAACATAATCCAGCTGAAAAATCGTACTTTTAATGGAAAATGGAGGGAATCGTGAAAATGTGACACACCCACGTGCCCCCCCTGAAAAATAGTTTAAAATCCTAAAATCGCTAACAAAAGAAATTACTTTGAGTTATTCAATTGCTAAATCAGTGGACAGATGAATGGGAATGTGGAATGTAATCCTCAAAATAACAGTTACAATTCCTGGAATACCACATAACTAAAAAGGATTTCCCTTTACAAAAGTCAAATCCTGTGGACCTTTGGAATTTGCCCACCTTTCCCTCCCTCTGTCCTTTTTTAAGCAGTTCAGACCTATATTCTCCAGAAGAATGAGGGAAGATCTAATTGAGGTATACAAGATGCTGGAAGGGATGGATAAAGTAGACGTGGAGCACATGCTTCTTCTTGTGGGGAATCCTTTTTTAAAACCTGTTACATTTCTAACTCTCCCCAGTTCTGATGAACAGTCACAGGCCCGAAACTCTGATTCCACGTCTCTCTCCACAGGTGCTGCCAGACCTGCTGAGTGTTTCCAGCACGGTCAGTCTTTGTTTTCATTCCAGAGGCTGGATTCTCCATTTGGGTGTTCCCGCCGGGACTGAATATCCTGCGATTCGTGTACCCGTTGGGGACTCTATTCATTCCAGGATTCAGGACATGAAAATGGGCCAGCACTCGGCTGGCGTGAATTGGAAGCAATTCCCAGATCAGCGGGCGGTGTAACTGCTTGGTCCGGACTTCACGCTAAAGAGCCTGACAAGCCGGAGCTGCTTATAGGTGATGCACAATCAATGGACACGAAATGTAGATAAAGTCCGAACGATAGGCTTGGTTCACCGGCCATATGAAATGTCCTTTAAGTAAGTCCATGACCGCGTCGTAGTCTGTCGTGTCCTCTATGAGCGTGTACACGGCGGTGCCGACGCACGAGTGGAGGATGTGCAATTTCTGTTCCCTCGTCGGGACGTTTTCGGCTGTACTCAGCTAGCTATTGAAGCAAGCCAGCCAGTGCTTAAATACTGCTGTTGCATTCGCTGCGTGAAGGCTGAGTCGAAGACACTCCGGCTGGATGCGAAGCTCCATCCTTTAAAATCTTGTGTATTAAATTTAATACAAAAGAAGTGGACCCGGCAGCAGACGTACAGAAGAATGGCAGGCTGCCGGGGTACACGGGTTCTTATACCCCGCCTCGTAGGCGGAGCTACCTACCTCTCAGCCAATCGGCTGAGAGGCACATGTCATACCTGGGCCAATGGGCAGCGAGTCCTCTGCACCAATGGCAGCTCACACTCCCAGGTACCGTAAAACCCCTAGTCATACTACCACAATAGGTGCACCACACACTCATTGCAGCCATGAAAATGGGTGCACAGAACATAAAGTCATAAGATATAGGAGCAGAACTAGGCCATTTGGCTCATTGAGTCTGTCCCACCATTCTATCATGGCTGATATGTTCCTCATCTGTTACAGATCAAGAGCTGGATTGTGAAATCAGCCGGAGCATCACCTCCCCCGAACACATGACCTACGAGTGGGAGTACACAAGTTTAACCTCCCGAGCCTAACACCCTCAATGTGATCATGGCTGATCCCATCCTGGCCTCAACACCGTCCTGCCCATTCTCTATAACCCTTCAACCCAATCTGTCTCACTCCTCCTTAAATTTACTCACTGTCTCACCGTACTCTGGGGTAGCGAATTCCACAGATTCACAACCCTTTGGGAGAAGTAGAGCCTGGTTTAAATTTGTTATCTCTTATTCTAAGATTATGAGCTCTCATTTTAGAATGCCCACAAGAGGAGGCATCAGCTCCAAGTCTACTTTATCCATACCTTTTAGCATCTTGTTTACCTCAATTACGTCTCGCCTCATGCTTCTAAACTATAGGGAGTATAGGCCTAAACTGTTCAATCTATCTTCATACGACAAACCCCTCATCTCTGGATTCAATCTAGTGAACGTCCTCTGAACTGCCTCCAATGCCACTACATCTTTCCTCAAATAAGGGGACCAAAACTGTGCACAATATCCAGGTGCGGTCTTACCAATACCTTGTGCAGTTGCAAAAACACTTCCTTACCTTGATACTCAATTCCTTTTGCCGTAAGTGCCAATATTCCATTTGCTTTCCTTATTATCTGCTGCACCTGCAAGCTCGTTTTCCGTGACTCAGAGGGACCACCAGATCCCTCTGCAGCGGAGTACCCCGAAGACTCTCCCCATTTAGATAATAAGTTGCCTTTCCATTTTTTGACCAAAATGCATGACCTCACATTTATCCACGTTAAACTCCATCTGCACCACCCCCCCCCCCCCAACCCCCCACCCCCAATTTCAGGTATCCGGTATCTGCAGTGGACCCACTGATCAACGCCATTGAGGAGAGGAGGGACAGCCTCTTCCCCAGGGTGGGCAGAAGACTCAAGCCCGACCCTCCTGAACAGCGCCTGGGAGGAGGTGGCAGAGGCAGTCAGTGCTGCCAGCCTCACCAGTTTGTGATCCTGAGGGTTGCGTGTCACTGGTTATGCCTCTGCCCGGAGAGGTGCAATGCGCCAAGGAGGTTCCAGAGGTCATGGTGGGGTGAGCTCTGCTAATGCCCTGCTTCCTCTGCAATCGGGTTGCACTTCTGAGGAGTGCCAAGACCTGGTGGGCCGATGATTGAGCATGGCCACGCTCATCCCCTTGATGATACTGCTGGGGTATGAAGGTTTCTTGAGGGGCAATCTGGGTGGGCTGCTACATCACCAGAGTCTCTCTGAACATTTGCAGGACACAGCAAGCAGTCAGCAGAGTGAGCAGCCAGGAGCCAGTAAGTAGTCCCAGAGGGGTGCATTTAATAATAATAATAATCTTTATTATTCCAGTGATAATCTTACATTATCACTGGAATGAAGTTACTGTGCAAAGCCACTGGTCGCCATATTCCAGCGCCTGTTCAGGTACACGGAGGGAGAATTCAGAATGTCCAATTCACCTAACAGCACATCTTTTGAGGCTTGTGGGAGGAAACCGGAGCAGCCGGAGGAAACCCAGGCAGACACGGGGAGAACGTGCAGACTCCGCACAGACAGTGACCCAACACGGGAATCGAACCTCGGACCCTGGAGCTGTGAAGCAACAGTGCTAACCACTGTGCTTCCGTGCTGGCCAGGTCACATGCTGCAGCAATGGCGGTCTGAGCCAGGCCATCTCGATACTGAGGGGGACACCCTAAGTCCACAAACGTGGCACTAAATCATTTTCCGCTACTCACCCTGGCCCAGGCAGCCACCCACCCCCACCCCCTCAGTCCAGAAAGCCCAACAATTTTTGAGAGTTTTGTTTGACCTCTTGCCCCCAACAGCCATGGCACCCAGGCCCCACTAGTAAATATTTGCATCAATTCATGCCCGCATGACCTCCGCCTGAGAGAGGGGTGGAGCATCGTGGAGGGATGGAACATGCAGTGTCCAACACGATATTGAGATTTAAATCCATGCAAATGACGGTTTTGCATGGGTTCCCCGGGGTGGGACACAAACCTCACTAACACCGCCAGCAGGGGACAGCAGCATGGCAACGCAATCAGCGGCGGGCACAGATTGCGATTTTCCCATTGCGTGGTTTTCGTCGCCTGACCGCAATTCTTGTTGCCGCCGTCGGGAATTGGGAGAATTCGGGCCCCAGATTAGGAATTTCTGTGGCCCAAAATTGACTCAGCTGCCCAGCC
Source organism: Scyliorhinus canicula (assembly GCF_902713615.1). Classification (NCBI taxonomy): domain Eukaryota; kingdom Metazoa; phylum Chordata; class Chondrichthyes; order Carcharhiniformes; family Scyliorhinidae; genus Scyliorhinus; species Scyliorhinus canicula. The sequence goes on from NC_052162.1 coordinate 95,393,669, forward strand.
CAAAATGCAACAACATGACTACTTATGGACTGAATGGAACATGTTGGGCTGGATTCTCCGCCGGCAGGATGCCCCATTTTGGGGTTTGCCGACAGCGCAGGGCTGCCCCACAATGGGAAACCCCATTGACCAGCCGGCATAATGAAGCATCCCACCGGCATGCTGAAACAAAAATGTGGCACGGCGGGGTGGAGAATCCAGCCCGTCGTCAAGACACTGGGCAAGAATCTCTGCTGTATGTTAGCTGTAGGATAAATACATAAATCTATAAATATCATAAAAGTATTTGATGCTTCATCCAGTTCAATGTAGTCACCCTGCCTAAACTCCAAGAAAGTATGAATTATTCTTCATAGAACAAAACCTGCACAGCTCAATATCACAGGTGTAAATGTCAAAATGTTGAAAATCTGAAACCAAAGTATTTGCTTTTAAGCGAGACATGCGATACATTAATTCTCGTTTACTTTGCTGCCCTGTTAATATGATACATAAATCAGTGCCATAAAACAAAAAGAGGACTCTACTATTTCTCATTGGCCACAATGAAATGAAATGAAAATCGCTTATTGTCACGAGTAGGCTTCAAATGAAGTTACTGTGAAAAGCCCCTAGTCGCCACATTCCAGCGCCTGTTCAGGGAGGCTGTTACGGGAATCGAACCGTGCTGCTGGCTTGTCTTGGTCGGCTTTCAAAGCCAGCGATTAGCCCTGTGAGCTAAACAGCCACATCCTTCAACATAATGTAACGTCTGCAAGCACTTCACAGGAGCATAATCATACAGAAGCCAATTAGGATATTATGGAAGATTATAAACTTCGACAAAGAGGTTATAAGCAGTCGATTAAGGGAGGAGTGAGGTGGGCAGGTAACGAGGTTTCGAGAAGTAATTCAAAAATTTAGGACCCAGGCAACTGAAGACATGGCTGCCAAAGCTGGGACAATGGAAGTGGTAGATGCACATGAGGTGAGAGTTACAAGAATACTGTGATCTTGGGGAGGCAGGGGAGGGGGGGGGGCATAACAATAACACCAATTTGCATTTATACAGCGCTTTTGATGTAGTAAAATATCCGGGGAAACTTCAAAAGGAACCTGATCAGACCAGAACTGACCCGAGAGCCAAACAGGTGACATCAGGATAGCTGACCAAATGCTTGGTGGAAGAGTTCGGTTTTTTGAGGAGAGGCGGATGGAGAGACAAAGAGGTTTAGGAAGGACATTCCAGAATTCAAGCTGAGGCTGCTGAAGGCAGGTGAATGTGTTTTGTGCAGAGCAAGATCCCATTAAATGCAAGGAGAGGAATGACGAGATAGTTTGCCCCTTAGTGAGGATTGTGAAATGTTGATTAAATGAGGGGCTGGTTTAGCACAGTGGGCTAAACAGCTGGCTTGTAATGCAGAACAAAGCCAGCAGCGCGGGTTCAATTCCCGTACTGGCCTCCCCGAACAGGTACCGGAATGTGGTGTCTTGGGGCTTTTCACAATAACTTCATTGAAATCTACTTGTGATAATAAGCGATTATTATTATTAAATAACTAGGGGAAGATTTAACTCTCCCCGGCTATTGGCAGGAAAGGCGGGGGGGGGGGGCACAGGGCTAACTCCTCTATAGCCGCCATGGGCCCATTGGAAGTCCTCCACAATGTCTGCCCATACCCCCAGTTTCCTTGATTTGTGCATCTTGGCTCCCACGCAACCCCTCACGCCACCCTCAGAGCCTGGTCCCGCTGAGAAGCCCTTCCAACTTACCTCTCCATCTGGCTCCATTAATAATCGGTTTTGGGGCCAGCCGCAGCCCCTGCAATGACCACCACACCTGGTGGCACCATTGGGACCAGAGTTCTGCTGGCCAGTGATTGGCTGGCAGCTCTTAGAGGCAGAGCTTTCTCCCAGAAAGTTTGAACTTGTGCTAATTAACGCCCCTCTGAGCAGGCCCACCATTGATGTCGTCAATAGGGTTGGGGTGGGGGGGAACATGGGAGGTGGTGGGAGGGTTGGGGGGGGGGGGGGGGGAGATGGTCAGGGCCCCCATCAATATGTAAAATCCTGCCCCAGGAAAATACTCTGCAATACACAAGCTGGAGCCATGGAATCAGGAATAGACAATCAGAACATGCTATCTAATAGGTACAGCTTGAACATGTGCTACTCCATCAGTGTCAAAGAGTCAGCCTTCTTATGGTACATAGGGAGGCCATTTAGCCCAGTAAATCCATGCTGGCTCTCTGTACAGCAGTCCAGTCAGTCCCCTTCCCCTGCTCACCCTATATCCCTGGAAGTTTATTTCCCTTGTCATGTCCCCTTCCAATTTCCTTTTGAAATCATTGATCAGCTCCGTGTGCGGCACTCCCTTCAGTCGCGAGTTCACTGTATAAAAAGCGTTCTTCTTCATGTCACCCCTGTATCACGTGCCAATAAACCATACTTAATTCCTTAATTGCACTATCAGCTAATGGAAACAGATTTTCAATGATGACCTCATGCAAGTCTGTCGGCCTAGATCACATGCTCAAATCCCTGAGTGGGCCTCAAACACATGCCCGTCTAACATAAAGTGCTACATGCTCAGCCAAGCTTATAGCTTAAATCCATTATCTGCTCCTCAGACAGCCAAGGCGAACCACGCCCCCCCCCCCCCACCACCAGAACCATTGAGAAATGTACAGGGTGAATGTTGACCGCGGGCTGAATAACACAGAATCTACCTCACAGATGCAAGCCGTTTGGCCACATAGTTTATGCATGGGCCGTCTGCCAATCCCAAGGGAGCATGAATAGAAGACATGGGTGCGGAAAATTCAGTGCAGAAAAATGCAGAGGGTATTCCGCATTAATGTTAAAGCCAATTGCTCGGAGTATATCTAAGTGCCAACATCATTCAGATTAGGCTCCCATTCATAAGACTCTTGAGCTTTTGTGGCATTATTGTAAGAGTCCTTCCTGTTTATTTCCTTTGTTCTCATTTATTTTATTGATTATTTTTGATCCATGGACCTAAAATTGGAATGTGCCTTTGAGCAGAAGAGTGCTTGTAAGGAGGTTGTATGTTTTATGTTTGGAGAGGAACTAGCTTTGGAGGAATTTGGTTCAATTGGTTGGCTGGCAATATGATTTACCTACATGATGTGGGAACTGGTGGACTCCATTGCATTTCCTAGTGACCACATCTGTAGCACGTGTTGGTTGCTTGAGGAACTTCGGCTCAGAGTTGATGAGCTGAACTAAGTAGAGGGATCGAGGAGTTCGGGTTGCAGGAGCCTCGGCCCTTGACCTTGTCCAACAGGTTAGAGATTCTTGCACCTTGTGTGGAAGAAAGTAGGGAATGTGGGGAGGGTGAGCAAACTGACAACAGCACAGTGGTGCATGGAGCCATTCAAGTGAGGGGGAGAGAAAAGAAAAGGAGTTATAATCGGGGACAGTATAGATAGGGGCATAGATACTGGGTTGGATTCTCCGCTGGCGGGATGTTCCATTTTGCCGGCAGCCCAGGGGTTTCCCGACGGCGTGGGGCTGACCCACAATGGGGAACCCCATTGACCGGCCGGCGTAACAGAGAATCCCATTGGAGTGATGAACCTGAAATGTGACACGACGGGGCAGAGAATCCAGCCCACTGTTCTTTGTGACCAGGACCAAGAGTCACGAAAGTTGTGTTGCCTACCTGGTGCTCAGGTTCAGGATACCTCAGCTGGACTGCAGAGGAACCTGCAGTGGGAGGGTAAAGATCCAGTTGATGTGGTCCATGTCGGTACCTAACAAGATAAGTAGAACAGGGATAGAGGTTGTGCTGAAAGAATATGAACAGGTAGGGGATAAATTAAAAAGCAGAACCAAAAAGGTAATAATCTCTGGTTTACTACATGAGCCACCAGCTAATTGACACAGGGTCAATAAGATAAAGAAGCAAACACGAGGCTCAAAGGTTGGTGTGAGAGAGGTGGGTTCATGGAACATTGGCACCAGTATTGGGGAAGGAGGGGGCTCTTTCAATGGAGTGGTTTTCACTTGAATGATGCTGAGACCAAAGTCCTGGCTGTAGATAGGGCTTTAATAGCTGTCTCTGGATTTTCTGCTACGAAAGCTAATTCTGGCTCTTCTGCCACAATAGCTGATTCTGGAGCCTTTGCTGGATTGAGGAGTTTTGGTTGATCCAAGGTGCTTGTGCTGGAACGCTGTACTGCATGTCCATCAACTGGTGAGGCATCCAATGTCAGCATACCTTTTGCAATTGCATGCAAATTTGCGATTTCAGGAATGATCGGCAAACCCTTGCATTCTGTTATCATCGCTGTATCACTGTCCTCAACATTAGATGTTGCTTCTTCACTTTGTGTTTTCGCCTCAATTAGTGGTTCATCTCTACCGATAAGCCAATACATGCTTTGTCTTTTGTTGGAGAACTGATTAGTCGCTCATCCTCATCTGATATGATGATACATGCTTCATCTTTCATTGGAGAACTGCACGAAGATGTATCCATCTGTTCATCCTGCAAGTCTGTTGGCGGACTGGCCTCGAGTATTGGGGAGTCCACTACAGGAACCATTCCATGGGCATAGGATGATTCATTGTACTTCTCTGGAGCTAATTTCTCCAAAATGTGGATTATTTCTCCAGTTACCAGTTGGCTGTTTGCAGTTGATTTGCTATCAGCTGATTTAGCACAGGGCTGGTTTAGCACAGGGTTAAATAACTGGCTTTGAAAGCAGACCAAGGCAGGTCAGCTGCGCGGGTTCTATTCCCGCACCAGCCTTCCCGAACAGGCGCCAGAATGCGGTGACTCGGGGCTTTTCACAGTAACTTCATTTGAAGCCTACGTTTGACAATAAGCGATTTTCATTTTCATTTATCTGCTGTTTATCACTTTCAGCCTCTGCACACACCACTTTAGAGCTTTCACACTTATCGTAGACATGCACAGATTGGGTGCTACTTGTGATCATCTTGTCACTACTGCCAAAAAAAAAATAGACTTTCATAGTCTTCCTCTCTGGCTCATCATCTGCTTCTTTACTTTCTTGTCCTAATTATCATCATCATTATCATAATCATCATTATCATAATCATCATCATCATACTCATCATTGTCATGTGCATAGCTTCTCCTATGAAGTATAACGTTGCTCGTTGAGTTATGTGTTCATGCAAGGAGTGACCAATGGCAAAGTCAGCAGCGAGTCTTGCTGCAGAACCTTCATCCATCTCTCCATGCTCTGGAACTTTGGGAGGATTGAAAGAATTGAAGAGTCATTTGGTGCAGGTTTTGTAACTGTTCTACCAGTGCCCTGACACTTACATTTCTGTTTTGTTTTAATGGTTTTCAATGTGACATTTTCTCCTTTCCTCCAGTCGATCTGGCACCCTGTGCATCCTGTGATTTTTGGTCCATCAAAGAAGAAAAAGTCTGACACACCAGGCTGCGACTCCATCTGGTATGTTTTTATCACTGCCTCGATGACTTGAACGTACTAAAATTTCACGACTGCGCCTTTGAGCCGCAAGTCGGTTATAAAACTATCAAAGGATTTGCTTGCCTTCTGGGTATGCGTACAAAAGATATGACGTTGGAATGTTTAATTTTTCTTTGGTGAGCAATGCCGATCAAAGAAACTGTATTACTTAATTGAAGCTCTTGCTTTTTGTATCACTGTTGAATGCAAAGGTGTTTTACATTTCTATTGCTTGAGGACCTGCTACCGTGAGCAATGACGCAATATGCCTCCCCTTCAGACTGTGCCTGCAGGCCAACGGCTGCAACATAGAGTCTGAATTGCTGCTTAAAAACACGCAAATGTTTGTCTACATTACCAGTGACTTGAAGCTGGTGGGGTAACTTCAGACCTTCCATCTCTAACTTCACAGCCTTTAAGAACATAAGAACTAGGAGCAAGAGTAGGCCATATGGCCCCTCGAGCCTGCTCCGCCATTCAATGAGATCATGGCTGATCTTTTGTGGACTCAGCTCCACTTTCCGGCCCGAACACCATAACCCTTAATCCCTTTATTCTTCAAAAAAACTATCTATCTTTACCTTAAAAACATTTAATGAAGGAGCCTCAACTGCTTCACTGGGCAAGGAATTCCATAGATTCACAACCCTTTGGGTGAAGAAGTTCCTCCTAAACTCAGTCCTAGTTCTGTGCGTTGAGTTCCAATTGCCTGTAATTTACCAGGTATGTGGAAGAATGTTCTTTTTTCTTTCTTCAGCCTATTTCGGCCTGTCTTCTCCGTAGTTATCATCAATTGTTCTACACCCCTGGTACCATGTTATGTTTTGTGTTGTGGCCATGGTAAAGATGCACACAGATCATCTAATTTTATGACTAGTAAGATAGTTTATTAACAAAATGGAAAGATAACTAATGAACTATAATACAAACGGTGACTCCTAATTGAATGCTATGAATTCTCCTGGAGCTACTTCTAGTGCGCCTGTCCTCTAGTATGACTTACTACCAACTGCCCAATCTCTCGAGTCACATGGTAGATCTATATCGCCATCTGCTGGTTGGAGGTCATATTGATAACAATATAAATTACAGTGCACATGCATATCACCTCAGGGGGGTATGGAAAATTAGTAAATAAAAGTTAATGGAGAAGGTGGGAATGCAGGTTAATGATGAGGACTTTTAACTAGTTAAAGGGGTTGAGAGCTCAGGAGAGGTTTGTAAAGTTTCCAGTACACGTAATAGAACAGACAGTATAGAAGGTGGCAGGAATTTAACTTCAGGCAGAGCAAAAAAGGGGACAAATATGAGAAGGTCAATGCAAGACTGAGAGTGTTGTATCTAAATGTACACAGCATACGAAACAAGGTAAATTAGCTTGTTGTGCACATTAAAATTGGCCGGTACGATGTTGTGGGCATCACAGAGACGTGGCTGCAAGGGGACCAGGGTTGGGATCTAAATATCCAAGGATATATGTCCTATCAAAAGGGCAGGCAGATGGGCAAAGGTGGCAGGGTTGCATTGTTACTAAGGAATGAAATTAAATCATAGTAAGGAGCGATATAGGATTCACAATGGAGACCTGATAGTTTGTGTCGTTGAATCAGGCTTTGCAGTCATTGCAGGTGTATCAAACTGGGGAGATTATGCTGTAGCTTGCGGTCTGTACATTCTCAACAACTGCACAATTGGAAGGAATGAAATTATATCAATAGCAAGGAGCGATATAGGATCAGAAGGCATAGAACCTGTATGGGTAGAGTTGAGGAATCGCAAAGGTAAAAAGACCCTGATGGAAGATATGTGCTGGCCCCCTAGCAGTAGTCAGGATGTGGGCAATAAAATAAATCAGGAGATAGAAAAGGCTCGTAAAAAAGTCAATATTACAATAATCATAGGGTCTTCAACATGCAGGTGGAAGGGAAAATCAGGTTAGTAGCAGATCCCAAGGAAAAGAATTTGTGAAATGTCTAGGTGATGGTGTTGGAGCAGCTCGTGGTAGAGCCCACTAGGGAACAAACAATTCTGGATTTGGTGGTGCATAATGAGGAAAACATGATTAGGGAACTTAAGGTGAAGGAACCCTTCGGGGGCAGTGACCACAATATGATAGAATTTACCCTGCAGTTTGAAGGGGAGAGCTGGAATCAGATGTAACAGTATGACAATTGAACAAAGGAAACTACAAAGACATGAGGGAGATGCTGGCCAACGTTGATTGGAAAGGGAGCCTGGCAGGGAAGACAGTGGAACAGCAATGGCAGGGGTTTTTGGGGTTATTCTGGAGTCATAGAATCATAGAATTCAGAAGGAGGCCATTCAACCCATCGAGTCTGCACCCACCCTTGGAAAGGGCACCCTACCCAAGCCCACATGTGCACCCTCTCCCAGTAACCCCACCCAAACGTTTTGGACACTAAGGGTAATTTAGCTTGGCCAATCCACCTGCACATCTTTAGACTGTGGGAGGAAACCTAAGCACCTGGAGGAAACCCACGCACACATGGGTAGAATGCCCAAGCCGTGAATTGAACCTGGGTGCCTGGAGCTGTGAAGCAACTGTGCTAACCATTATGCTACCGTGCACCCATCACAACAGTCACAACAGTAATTCATCCCAAGGAGGATGAAGCATACTGAGCCTACAAGAATCCCATGGGGCCAGGCTGTTAGGCTCCTCATGAGTCTCATGGAATAAGAGCTACCCCGCTGAGGGGGCGGTGCTCCCTCATCAGCGGGAGAGCAAATCAGGATATAGAAACCCTAGCCCGTGTGTGGGCTGGGAGGTGGGTAGTATTTAATTCATTATGTTTCCTGTATGGCCCCTCCTTCGAGTCATTGGGTGCGAGTGCTGGGAAACACACGGCTAGTCAATACTACTCATTTTGAATAATGGGCCTGAATGGGGAAGGCACAGGCAAGGCCGCACATAGCCCTGTTTTTTACAATAGGGTGCTCCGTTCGACAGGTAGGCAGGTAGCCGAGGTGGAGAATGGGTAGCTGGGAATGCGCGAGATGTTTCCTCAGACCAGGAGGAAGAGACTTGGAAGCCTAGGTGTCAAGGTGGGACACATCCGTTCAGCAAGGAAAGCCTGTGGGACTCGGAGTTCACAAGGAGAATCCCGAAAAGGGGACAAAAGTGGAGAACACTATAGGGCGGACTGTCACTGCAAGTGGTCTTAGGAGAGTTGAGGGAGCAGGTGTGAGGACTGAGGCAGATGAGACATATGCCAGGTTTGTGTCAGGCGGAAAGGTCACCCCCTTTTCCTCAATTGAGGTAGCCAAACCCATAACTATCCTAAGGGACATAGGTGCTACTCAAACTCTTGTACTGGAGAAGGATTTGCTTTTCCCTCCAGGGAACTCAATGAAAACTGACGTATTAGTGAATGGGATAGGTGGAAATTGCATCCGTTCCATTGTATAAAGTGCATTTGGTGTGAGATTTCCTCTCAGGTCAAGTAGTTGTTGGGGTGGTTGAGGAATTCCCAGTGGAATGAGTAGACTCACTTTTGGGGAATGATTTGGCAGGAGTGAAGGTTGTAGCTTCACCCATGATTAGAGAGTCCGGGGGAACTACTTAAGATAGCACATGAGATCCCAATGGTAGAGCATGTGGGTGTTAGGAAAACCCATTGGGCAGTAAGAGATTCAACAAAGGAAATGTTGAAAGACATTGAATACACATTAAGTGAGAATGGTAGTGAATCTGATTCGGCTGATTCTGATGAATTTATCTCTAGTGGAATGATTCCCAAAAGAGATTTGTCAAAGATAAAATTTAGGAGTGAACCAGATTGTGAGAACTCTAAGACTGAATGAGACCAGGAATGATAGGAAAGAGGAGTCCAAATTTAATAATAATGACAGTGATGAAGAGTCAGGCAAGAATTTTGAATTTGATTTTGATTCTGGTTATGAATTAATCATAAACAGTTGTTACCAAATAGGCCTGCCATTGACTGATGTTAAACAAATAGCAAGTAATTCTTCCATAGCTAGTAAAGAAGACAGCAAATCAGAAGAAGAAATACTTTTCTAGAAGTAATTTGTTACAACGTCTTGCAGTAAACCCATTGCCATTCACTTCATAGAGAACATAGAACATAGAACAGTACAGCACAGAACAGGCCCTTCGGCCCTCAATGTTGTGCCGAGCCATGATTACCCTACTCAAACCCACGTATCCACCCTATACCCATAACCCAACAACCCCCCCTTAACCTTACTTTTATTAGAACACTACGGGCAATTTAGCATGGCCAATCCACCTAACCCGCACATCTTTGGACTGTGGGAGGAAACCGGAGCACCCGGAGGAAACCCACGCACACAGGGGGAGGACGTGCAGACTCCACACAGACAGTGACCCAGCCGGGAATCGAACCTGGGACCCTGGAGCTGTGAAGCATTTATGCTAATCACCATGCTACCCTGCTGCCCCATGTGTGAATATTTCCCAGAGCATACCTGCTCTGAAGTAAGGTATATGATTGCATGCCTTCAGTTAGTCAGGAAGAGAACAGTAAAGACTGTGAAGTGATACCAAGCGAACAGCTGGTTAACCCGCATCCTTTTAAAAGCCCACAGTGCCTCTTCGAGGTAGAGTAAGCAAAAAGCTGGGTGGCATGGTGGTGCAGTGGTTAGCACTGCTGCCTATGGTGCTGAGGACCCGGGTCCGATCCCGTACACAGGTCACTTACCGTGTGGAGTTTGCACGTTCTCCCCGTGTCTGTGTGGGTTTCCTCCGGGTGTGCTGGTTTCCTCCCACAAGTCCCGAAAGGCGCGTTGTTAGGTGATTTGGACATTCCGAATTCTCCCTCTGTACCCGAACAGGCACCGGAATGTGGCGACTAGGGGCTTTTCACAGTAACTTCACTGCAGTGTAAATGTAAGCCTACTTGTGACAATAAAGATTATGTAAAAATAAAATTTTTTTTAAAGCAAATAACAAAGGAGGTTAACTAAACAGTAAATAATTTATTTTAAAAATGAAGAGGGAGGTGGATGGAGAGCCATGTGGTGGTTCTACTGCCATATCTGTTAAACCAAACAGAAAGTTCATGGCACCAATGACGTGCCATCCTCAGATTCTGAAAGTAAAGAACAGTTGAAACCTTGAAAGCACAAATTGTTTCAGTCCTTATTACCAAATTGAGCTAAGTGCTGTGATTACAAAAACTCCGATGAGAATGCAAAAGCCGTAATACAAAGAAGAGTGCAAATGAAGTCAACTAACCCTGAGATTATTGAACCCTCAGCGTGCAGCTGAGGGTAACCATGCGAAGGAAAATTCAGACTGTAAAGCAGGAGAGGTTGAAGGGTGTTTATTGGTTAAAAATGAACCAAATATTCCTCTCAGCATTGATAACACCGTTTGCATTTTGGCTGCCGGAGATCCTCAAAATTTGGATAAACATTCATTGGACATTCAGAAACGGCTGACTGGCTCACCTGAGAGAAAGAAAGACTGCAGATAGAGTTGTAGGGAAACATCAGGGGACACTGCTAGCTACTCAGGATGTAGACATAAGAAACTCTGAACCAATCAAGTCACATCCGTCTCGACTGAAACCCCAGAGACTGGCTCAGTTAGAGACTGAAATACAACGCACATTGGACATGTTGCAGAAACAAGTGAAAATGCTGTGGTCCACAGAATGCCAAGTGGAGTTTCGGTGATTGACGGCCATGTTGGAGGACAAACCATTGCTGGCCACCCTGGACTGTTCCTGACCATAATCCACATGTGTTTATCGAGACATTTAAGGCACAGATTGCAACATTCTTTTGTTGGAGTTGATTATTATTACAACAATTCAATGTTAAAATTGTATATATTCCCGGAAAGGATAACGTGATTATAGATGCTCTGTCACACATTTAAAGACTGCCTAGTTACCAATGTGGAGACTGGGAAGAACTTCTATAATGGGAATGGTTTATATCGGTGTGTGTCTGTTATCTATGTCTTGCATACCTCATAATGAAATGTCGGTGCCCTGAAGTTTCATTCTTTTGGGGGGTAGGCGTGAGGTATGTAAGGGTCCTTCTGTTCCTTCCTGTTTCTTCGTACCTACTTATTCCCTTATTTCCCTTTTTATTTTATTTTAGCTGTTACATTTTTGATCCATGGATATTTAATGGACCTGTGGCTTTAAGGCAAAGCAGCCCGCACCTATAATTCAAACAGGAAGATCCAGAAGGCTGTGCTGTTTTAGACTGACATTAGTGATGATCCGGATTGATTGATGTGGCTCGTGCCCAACAAATTAGCTGAAAAGGTGGTGCTCTGCCCACCAACAGGTGGTGATTAGATATTACCTCACTGGAATGTTTCTCAGAGCCATGAGCTTCCATTTTAGTTTCACTTTTTGATTCTGCAGTCTGCCTGGAAGATTCCAAGTAATTCTCCCCCAACAGATCCAGTTAAACTCATTTCATAAGGCCACTGTGAGTTCTGATTCTCTCTCCAATAAGTCTGGGTGCCACCCTCTCGAGACTGCAAAGGCTTGAAGTCAAACCATGTGCTGGAAGCAGGGTTTGGTGTGAGACAAAGTGTTTCAAGAAAGAAATAGGCCTGAATGTGAACCTTTGAGTTGAAGACCCAGTTTGGTAAGACTAAAGTGATGCTCCAAAGGGCTTACTACCTGTAAGTAATGTACTGAATGAATTACTCTGACAAGAAGACCATCACCAGCTGTGAACCCAAGGCTTTGATCAACCAGCATTGGAAGCGGACTCTTATCTTTTGACCCTCATCCTTATTATTTTCACACCTTTCCCCCCTCCCTCCTCTGCGTTTGTCTGTCTTGTGTGTGTGTGGGTGGAGAGTGGAACAGTTACAGGGGTAGTAGGTTAACTTGTTATTCAGTTGCATTTACTGCATATTTTGCCATTAACCTTGTTATAAATAAACAATAATTATGTTTCAACTTACAAACCTGATCAATGAACGACATCACTATTTTGAGACGCCGGACGAGGCGTGGTCATTCATCAAACAAGAAAAGCTGGACTTGAATTAAAGGACAGTTAAGCTTTGGTGGAATGCGGCGGTGGGGCTGTGTAACACGGTACCGTTTCTAATATAAGATTGTATCCAATGTTGTGTAAGGGCTGTGGTGGTGGCTGGAGGGTGCAGTGTTTTCGGCAAAGTTGAGATACGGAGGGGGGAGGGGGGCCCTGTGCTTAGTGCGAATTTTTGGGAAGTTGGAGCCTTGGTTCAACAAGTGTCTCCTCATGGGGCAATGTTAGTGTCTTCTGTTTATTTTTTGTTTCGTATTACTATTTACTCACTGGGGCTGGAGAGGTAGTTTAATTGGTTTATTCACGTTTGGAGAAGGGTCCGGACAATGAGGCGACAGTCTGGTCGGCACCAGGGGCGGGAGCTGCCAGGGTCAGCATGGGTCAGCTGACTCTCGGGAGCGTAGTGGGGGGTGAGCAAGTACCCAGCTGGTGCTTGGCGGGGGGGTTTCGGGTCGTGGGGCTGTTGGGGGGGAGGGGAGGGGGGTATGCTGCTTTGCTGACAGAGGAGGTATCAATTTCGGGGTACCAATTGAGGGTCAAGGGGGCGGCTGCTCAAGGAAGCGAAGGGCGCGGGCTCGAGGTTGGCCAAGAAAGGGCAATGGCTAGTCGGCAGGGGGGGAGGGGGTGTTAGCCCCCCCCCGTTCAGGCTGATGGCGTGGAATGTGAGGGGTTTGAATGGGCCGGTCAAAAGAGCCCGCATGTTCGCGCATCTAAAGGGGTTAGAGGCAGACGTAGCAATGCTTCAGCAGTCACATTTAAAGCTTGCAGATCACACGAGATTGAGAAAGGGATGGGTAGGCCAGGTGTTCCATTCAGGACTGGATTCGAAGACCACGGGGGTAGCAATTCTGAATCGTAAGGGTGGCATTCGAGGCTGGAGGAATTGTGGCAGATAAGGGGGGCAGGTATATAATGGTGAATGGAAAGTGGGAGGGGGTCCGGGTGGTGTTTGTGAACGTCTATACTCCGAATTGGGATGATGTGGAATTTATGAGACGCATGCTAGGCAAAATCCCAGACTTAGAGTCACACCACCTGATCATGGGGTGAGACTTTAACACAGTCATTGACCCCGAGCTGGACTGGTCGAAGTCCAGGACAGAGAAGCAACCAGCACTGGCTAAGGAACTGAAGGGTTTTATGGAGATGACTGTAATTATTGGGTACTCAGCAGTCACATTCTCGGACCATGCCCCGCACTGGGTGGACCTGCGGCTTAGTGAGGAGAGAGGGCAACGCCCACTCTGGAGACTGGATGTGGAGCTGCTGGCAGAAGAAGAGGTTTGCGAGCGGATTAGCAGGAACATCCAGGATTACCTGGAAACAAACGATATGGGTGAGGTAGCAGCGGCAATGGTCTGGGAGGCTCTGAAGGCAGTTGTCAGAGGGGAACTCATCTCAATTCGACCCCATAGGGAAAAGAGAGAAAGAGCCGAGAGGGAGAGACTGGTGGAGGAGATACTCCGAGTGGACAGGAGATACGCGGAAACCCCGAGGCGGGGTACTGAGGGAGCAGCGGAGTCTGCAGGCGGAGTTTGAACTGCTGACCACAGGGAAAGCGGTAGCACAGCTGAGGAAGGCAAGGGGGGCAGTCTATGAGTATGGGGAGAAAGCGAGTAGAATGCTGGCACACCAACTGCGAAAGAGGGAGGAGGCCAGGGAAACGGGGGCGTAAAAAATAAGGAGGGTAACACGGACTTGGATCCGGGGGGGTGAACAAAGTCTTTAAGGAATTCTATAGTAAGCTATGCGAGTCGGAGCCCCCTACGGGACCGAAAGGGATGAGTCAAATTTTGGACCAGTTGAGTTTTCCAAAGGTGGAAGAGGACCTGGTGGAGAGGCTGGGGGCCCTGATAGAATTGGAGGAGATTGTCAAGAGTATAGAGGGCATGCAATCGGGTAAAGCCCCGGGGCCGGATGGTTACTAGGAAGAATTCTATAAGAAATTTTCGGAAATATTGAGCCCACTCCTGATGAGGACCTTCAATGAGGCTGGAGAAAAAGGAACCCTCCCCCCAACAATGTCACAGACTTTGATCTCACTCATTCTTAAATGAGGGACGGACCCGGAACATTGCGGGTCATACAGGCCGATTTCGCTTTTAAACGTGGATGCCAAATTGCTACCTAAGATTCTGGCCACAAGAATTGAGGTTTGCGTCCCAGGGGTGATAGAGGAAGACCAGACTGGGTTTGTTAAAGGCAGACAACTCAATACCAATGTCCGGAGACTTTTAAATATTATTATGATGCCCTCAGAGGGAGGGGAGGCGTAGGTGGTATCAGCGATGGACGCAGAGAAAGTCTTTGACCGGGTGTTATGGGAGTGCCTCTGGGAAAGCAGGGAAGGTTCGGGTTTGGTGAGGGCTTTGTTGGCTGGGTGAAATTGCTGTACCAGGCGCCTGTAGCAAGTGTATGTACAAACCGGGGGAGGTCAGGGTATTTCGAGCTTCACCGGGGAAACGAGGCAGGGGTGTCCCCTCTCCCCGTTACTATTTGCCCTTGCTATATAACCACTAGCTATGGTGCTGAGAGCCTCGAGGAACTGGCGGGGTCTGGGTCGGGGGGGCGTGGGGTGGGGAGGGTGGAACATTGGGTCTCGCTATACGAGGATGATTTGCTCGGGTACATTTCAAACCCTGTGGAGGGAATGGGGGTGGTTCTGTGGATCCTGAGGGATTTTGGTAGTTTTTCAGGGTACAAACTGAACATGGGAGAGAGCGAGTTGTTTGTGGTCCAGGCCAAGGGGCAGGAGGAGAGACTGAAAGAGCTGCCACTCAGGATGGTAGAGAAAAGTTTTCATTACCTGGGTATCCAGGTGGCCAGGAAATGGGATGCCCTGCACAGGCTCAACATGACCCGGTTGGTGGAGCAAATGGAAGGGGACTTTAAAAGGTGGGACATGCTCCGGCTGTCACTGGCAGGGAGGGTGCAGATCGTGAAAACGACTGTCCTCCCCAGATTTTTGTTTGTCTTTCAGTGCCTCCCCATCTTCAACCCTAAGGCCTTTTTAAAGCGGGTGAGTAGGATCATTACGGGCTTTGTGTGAGCGAATAAGACCCTGCGAGTAAGGAGATCGCTGTTGGAGTGCAGTCGGGGGGGGGGGTGGGTTTGGCGCTGCCGAACTTTCACAACTACTACTGGGTGGCCAATATAGCTATGATTAGGAAGTGGGCGATGGGGGGGAGGGGGGGCGGGGGGGGGGGGGGGGGGGGGATCGCGGCGTGGGAACAGCTGGAGGCGGCGTCATGTAAAGGTACTAGCCTGGAAGCTTTGATAACAGCTCCTTTCCCGTTCTCGCCGACCCTTGCACCTCATACAACTGTCTCTTACCCCAAAAAACGTGCTCATTCTCGCTGCCGTCATGTGTGCCCGGTGGACCAACTTAAATTGAATTAGACTGAACCTGGCACATGATGAGGAGGAATTAACCCTGCCCAGGACCTCTGCCCACAGACCCGCTTCCAACTCCTCACCTAGCTCCTCCTCCCACTTGCCCTTGAGCACTCCGTTGGTGGTGGCGACACTGCGGATCTGGGGACAGTAGAGGAGGTACAAGAGGGTGGAGGGAGCATTGTTCTGGACCCCGATATGCAACAATCACAGGTTTGTCCCGGGTAGGATGGATGGTGGGTTCCAGAGCTGGCAGAGGGCAGGCATCAGAAGGATGGGAGATCTGTTCATAGACGGAAGCTTTCCCAGTTTGAAGGCGCTAGAGAACAAATTTCATCTGCCGCCAGGAAAAGCCTTTAAATATCTGCAAGTTACGGGCCTTCCTGAAAAAACAGGTGGTGGCCTTTCCGATGCTGCCGCCACTGAGGATACAGGACAGGGTGGTCTCCGGCACCTGGGTGGGGGAGGGGTGGGTGTTGGATATCTACTAGGAACTACAGGAGGCAGAGGAAACCCTGGGGGAGGAGCTCAAGGGAAAGTGGGAGGAGGAGCTAAGTGAGGAGTTGGAAGCAGGTCTGTGGGCAGAGGTCCTGGGCAGGGTTAATTCCTCCTCATCATGTGCCAGGCTCAGTCTAATTCAATTTAAGGTGGTCCACCGGGCACACATGACGGCAGCGAGAATGAGCAGGTTTTCTGGGGTAGAAGACAGTTGTATGAGGTGCAAGGGCAGCCCTGAAAACCATGTCCACATGTTTTGGCCATGCCCGGAGCTTAAAGTGTTCTGGCAAGGGTTCGCGAGGGCAATGTCCAAGATGCTTAACACACGGGTGGTGCCAAGTCCAGAGATAGCAATCTTTGGAGTGTCAGAAGACCCAGGAGTTCAGGGGGCGAAAGAGGCCGACGTCTTGGCCTTTGCCTCCCTAGTAGCCCGGAGACGGATTTTATTATTGTGGAGGGACTCGAAGCCCCCGAGTGTAGAGACTTCGGTTGCTGACATGGCTGGGTTTCTCAGCCTCGAGAAAAATAAAGTTTGCCTTAAGAGGGTCTACACTAGGGTTCTCTCGGAGGTAGCAGCCGTTCATCGACTTTCTCAGGGAAAATTAAAATGTCAGCAGCAGCAGCAATCCGTGGAGGGGGGAAGGAGGGGTCATTGGGATGGTGTGGTAAGACTGGGTCGCGTGGGGTAATGTCTATTTAATTGTTATTGTATATTCTCTTTTTGCACTAGAGTTAATGTTCACTCTAGTTTGTTTTGTTATTGTGGTTACTACTGCTTTATTATGAAAAATTCTGCAAAACCTTAATAAAAATACTTTTTTTAAAAAACTTATAAACCTGATGACTGTAATTATTGGGTAGTCAAGCCCAAAGATTTCTAGAATTTAAAAAAATGTTTTCATAAATTGAGTATCCAATTCTTTTTTTTTCCAATTAAGGGGCAATTTAGCATGGCCAATTCACCTACCTTGCCCATCTGTTTGGGTTGTGGGGGTGAGACCCACACAGACGTAGGGAGAATGTGCAAACTCCACATGGACAGTGTCCCTGGGATCGAACCCGGGTCCTCAGCGCCTGATTTCTGGAATCTGTAGAAGAAATATTGGTTAATTCACTTGTGTTGGGACTTTGGGATTCAGAGGGCTGGAATTGACCGCGCACATGTCCAGGGTGGCGTAACACCACGCACTAGCTCAGGGTGCCGTGACACTATTCAAATAACTGAGTTCCGTCCCAGCCATTATATGGTGTCCTGTGCAGTGAACGACAATGTTAATTACACTAAGTAAGCCTGTGCTTTTAAACTTGGGGCATCAATTCTGATACACTCTCTTTGCAACCTTGAGAATTGCCCAGTCAGCCCATATGACAAACCTCTAATTAGCAATGCGGATCTTGTTTCATGCTTCAGATTTCAGTTACAAACAGCAATATCAGTGTGTTTCTGTCAGTTATCTAATCCCACTGTCATGGCACATGGTTCGTCTCGGATGACCGGGGAGTGCAGCTGACAATTCAGCCTTACGACTGACTGGCCGCTCCTCAATGATGTTGTGAGGTTCTCATGTGGATGTGCACTTCATTCCAGCAGACACTGATTGACAAAATAGGCACGGGAGCCCCCATTAATATTTATTTTCATTTTCTTAACCCATTGAGACTGAGGTCAGTTGGAGTGGCCATGTTGTCCTTCAGGGAGAGATTAGGTAATTTACCAGCAGCCCAAGAGCAGAAACATGGAAAATATGAGCAGGAGCAGGCCATTCGGCCCTTCGGGCCTGCTCTGCCATTCAACATGATCACGGCTGATCTTCTATCTCAAACCATACTCCGGCACTCTCCTTCTCAACACCTTAGAGTCTAGAATACTTTCTATTTCCTTCTTGGACTTGTGACTACATTGTCTCACTCATTGACCTAACAGGACATCCAACAGGGACATTTGAGGACCTGTTACAAATATTTATAAGATCTCCCTTTTTTAAATCCAAAGGGTAGTGGAAATCTGGAACTATCTGCCAACAGATTATGGATCAATTCGAGCTTTTGACAGATCAATAGATTTTGTTGGGTTAAAGAATCACAGGATAGGGAGCAAAGGCAGGTGTCTGGAGTTGAGATACAGATTAGCCATAATCTAATCGATTGGTGGGCCAGCCCCGAAGGGCTGAATGGCCTTCCATTGTTCTTTCTGTTCCTCTTGCAGTCAACAGAATTTCACGAGCTGGTAGAGTTACATTCTGAGAGTTTCATTCTGGTTTTTTGCCTGGAACAGGGAGCTGACTGGCGTTGTGTGACCGCTCAAAGTGCTGCAGGGAAATTCCTCCCTAAGCCAATTTAACAAAGCTATCAAACCCATTTGAAATTGAATTGGCAGTAAGGGAAGGCATTTAATACAATTCTGTAAACACTGAGAGTTATCATGGCCAATATTTGTGCCCCAGTGAGTGTGGAGAATTTCAACTCACGCCCGTCTCATTTATGGTGGACATTTAAAAAAACCAATAAAGGACCTGCCTGTTCGCCACTCAAAGAAGCCGTGAGTTATTAAAGTAAACACCTGTATTTTGAGCATTGTGTATTTCAGGTGAGCAGACTGATGGACATCCAATAGTCCCATCTGTTAAATCCAGTTTTTGCCCAGCACCCCCCCCCCCCCCCCCCCCCCCCCCCGCATTGCAGCATTGTAGTACCAATTTTCAATACATGCACAGGGTGCACCCCACCTTTTGGGTTTGGGCTCGAGCTACCTCACCAGAGTTTCCAAAAGAGAGGTTACTCACTGACAGGGAGGGATGCTGAACAATTCTGTACACTCATGTACCCCTCCATGGTTTTGGAAAACAAAGCAGAGATTCCAGAGTTTAGTAACTGAGGATGCCAGCAGTAGTGGAACAGGAGTTTATTGAACTATGCACAATACTCTGCCCAGGGCAGTAACTCTCTCCCAATCCAGTCCTTGTTGGGACAACCAACAGCTCTGGGCCCTGCCTGGGGCTGGCTTTATATGTAGGTCTAACGAGATCCAGGTGGGTGGCCTCTGTGCCATATCTGGGAAGCTCGTACTTCATGAGTCCCATGGGGAGATGGACAGTGGCTTTGTCGTGATCCTCATGAGAATTATTGCACTCCTCCCCGAAAGCTCCCCTTTAACTGCCAATGGTGGGGCCTCCCGCGCCGCTTTGCCCAATGCTGCGCTTCAGCTTGCGATAGTTTTGGGTCGGGCAGTGTACATTGGTTCATCAACCGCCTTTTCCTAGCTGACCTCGGAAGTGTTGTCACCGGGACATCAGCCCTGTACCTGATGTTGGCCACCTACAAGGATACTTCCATGTCCATTTCCGAGCTAGTCTTCCTAATCCTGCAGGTCTGGGCATTGGGATATCAACAGTTGGGTCCCCTGGCCCAAGGGCGGTTTCTGACATGGAGGGGATATTAATACTGCGGTTGGGCATCTATAGCACGGGCTTCCACTTTTCGAGGTGGTCCAAATGTTTGCGTTGAACTGTTCCCTGAATCCTAACGATGTAGGATATCGGTCCGGTTCTCTCCAGCACGATACTTGGGAGTCAAATTTCCCCATTGCCAAAGTTGAGGGCATGGACCGCATACCCCCCCTCCCATCCCCACCCCCCCCCCCCCCTCAAGTGAAACTGCCGCCCTGGCATCCTCTACGTCATGGCGTCGCCTCTGCATCTCCTCTGCACCTCCACTTTCCTGCTGAGGTTCGGAGCCATGTGGCTCAGCCGGGTTCTAAACCTTCGGCCCATCAGCAGTTCTGCAGGAGATACCGCTGTCATCATGAGTGACATTGCGCAGTCGCTAAAACAGAATCGCAGCAGTCCCATGTTCATGGAGTCTGTGGTTTGCTTTTTTATACACCTTTTGAAAGTCTGGAACGCCCTTTCTGCTAGGCCATTGGAGGAGGGATGGTGCAGGGTGGTTCTGATAAGCTGGATGCCATTCTCTTTTGCAAACGTGGCAAACTCCTCACTTGTAAAGGGCATCCCATCATCCATTACAGCATCTCAGGGGTTTCATGTGTGCTGAACGAGCACCTGAGCTTTTCCATCCTGGTCCTGGATGTCTTGTACACATCAAGCCACTTGGAGTGGGCATCTACGATGACAAGAAATATGGACCCCATGAAAGGCCCCGTGAAGTCTGCATGCATTCGCACCCATGGGCATGCTGGCCTTCCCATGGATGAAGGGAGGCCAGTGGAGGAAGCTTCTGATGCTCCTGGCATGCTGGGCAGCAGCATATGGCCATTGCAATGTCCACATTGATGCCAGGCCACCAGACATAACTACATCTTTGAGGCGACTGTGTGACCATTGTGTAGGTTCTTCAGCATGATCTCCTGACCCTACGGTAGGATGACTACCCGGGTTCCCCGCAATATGACACCATCCTCCACATTTATCGCCGAGACATAGAACATAGAACAGTACAGCACAGAACAGGCCCTTCGGCCCTCAATGTTGTGCCGAGCCATGATCACCCTACTCAAACCCACGTATCCACCCTATACCCGTAACCCAACAACCCTCCCCTTAACCTTACTTTTTATTAGGACACTACGGGCAATTTAGCATGGCCAATCCACCTAACCCGCACATCTTTGGACTGTGGGAGGAAACCGGAGCACCCGGAGGAAACCCACGCACACACGGGGAGGACGTGCAGACTCTACACAGACAGTGACCCAGCCGGGAATCGAACCTGGGACCCTGGAGCTGTGAAGCATTTATGCTAACCACCATGCTACCCTGCTGCCCCTATGACCTTCTGGGAAAAAGGATGTAGGGCTACAGGAAGCATTACGCCGCTCAAAAGCATGTGGCAGAGATTCGCCAGTCTTGGATCCTGCTGCATCCATGCTTGCACCTGAGTATCCCCCATTGGCAAGGTGTTCATAAAATTAAGAGTTGCAAACACCACTGGCAGAGATGAGGAACTCATGGACAATGAGAGATGACTGTGAGCACCAGCGTGGGCAATCTGATTACTATTATGGGCCAGGGTTTAGAGAACAGCAAAGTATATCATGGAGTTGATCTGATCTACAATCTTTAATAGATTTTGGTTATCAAGAGCACAAGGGCCCACTTTCCAGGTGTTATGCAACAGAGATCTTAAATATTTTTAAACAAAACAATATTTATTCTACGAATCCAGTTAACATTTGATAAACACACAGTAAACATCTTATAAGCTACCAACACAAATACCCCCCACAGATACAGTACTCTATAGGTAACCCTTAATAACTTTGCTAACAACATCCATAAGTCAAACACCCTTTTTCCCACAAAACACTAGGTCTGCATTCCTTATAAAACAGGTATTACTGTGAAGTTATCACGTGGTCTGAAGACATTATTTAGCATGCAGAGAGAGAGACCAAAATCCACCTACTTGGTTTGAATGCAGCTCCCCAACTGAAAACTAAACTAAAGCTCAGAGTCACAAAGCAGCTTCCAGCTTAAAACGAAAGTAAAAGACAGAATCACAGCCCAGCTCCACCCACACAATGACATCACTGCATCTATTTGATAAAACACTCTTCTTAAAGGGACCCTCAAATGACACCTCCCCCCAAGGAAAAAAAATAAACCATCTTCTTCAAGATGGTTTCATTTTTCACCTTTTCACTTTTCTTTAAGAAATATTGACAGTAAATATACTTTGTTGTTTAACGAAACCTAAACACGCAAACATTTATAATAACATAGCCAATTTTAGTTCTTCTTCCTCCACCGAAACTGCTTCTCTTCATCACATTCATGACAAAGCATCGGCTATCACGTTTTCTTGTCCTGCCACATGTGTTATTTTTAATTACTTGGCTGTAACAGTAAACTCCATCAAAACAGTCTGGCATTGTTATTCCAGAATCGCTCCAAAACCGTCAATGGATTATCAGTACATATAATTGTTTCAGATGAATTGCTGGTAATATAAATTTGAAAATGTTTCAAAGCCACAAAGTCTCCTTCTCAATCATTGAATACTTCTTCTGGTGCTTATTTAATTTCTTTGAAAAATAACTAATAGGCCGCTCCAGTCCTTCGTCGTCTTCTTGTAAGAGCACCGCACCTACACCCGCATCACTCGCATCAACAGCCCCTATGAATGGTTTTGTGTAATTTGGGATGGCCAACAGAGGAGCAGTGGTTAACACAGCCTTCAGGCCATCAAATGCCTGTTGACGCTCCACTGAAATTTGCTATGTTTCTTTCGCAAGTCCGTCAGTGGAGCGACAACACTGCTAAGGTTTGGCACAAATTTCTGGTAAAATCCATTCATGCCAAGAAATCGCATTCTTTCCCTTCATGTCAAGGGTATTGGAAACTCCCCAATAACTTTTGTTTTCAAATCCCATGGGACCATTCGCCCCTGTCCAATTGTTTAGCCAAGGAAAGTGACTTGGGCTTTTCCAAATTCACTTTTGGCTAGGTTTATCACCAAACCTGCCTCCTGAAGTCGATTGAATAACTCCATCAGATGCTTCAAATGTTGTTTCCATGTGTGACTAAAAATTACCAGATCGCACAATTGGGTAATCCTGAAACGACTTTGTTAGTTAATTGGTGAAATGTGGCTGGGCATTTTTCATGCCAAATGGCATATCTTAGAATTAGTATCTACCATCTGGAGTCACAAAAGCTGAAATCTCCTTCGCTCTTTCGGATAAAGGTACCTGCCAGTAACCTTTAAGTAAATTCAGTTTGGAAATAAAAGCTGATTGTCCCACCTTCTCAATGCAATCCTCCAAAAGTGGGATAGGATAAGAGTCCATTCTTGTAACTGCATTAACCTTTCTATAGCCCACACACAACCGTTGGGTGCTGTCCAGTTTCTGTGCCATCACTATGGGTGAGCTCCATTGGCTACAACCCACTTCAATTATGCCATTTTAAAGCATACTTTCAATTTCTTTATTAACCTGTGCCAATTTTAAGGGCTAGGTCTATATGGATGTTGTTTGATTGGAACCGCATTTCCTACATCTACATCATGTATAGCCGTTTTGGTACTTCCCAACTTATCTCCACAAACTTGCCCACTTGATATCAATAACTTTCAGGTCAGTTTGTTTTTCCTCTGAAAGATAACTCAACAATTTACCCCAATTTTTAAGAACATCCTCGTTTTCCAATTTAATTTGAGGGATGTCAAATTCAAAGTCATCTGGATTTGGTTCTTCACTTTGAGTTAGAATCCTTAAAACCTCCTCCTTTTACACTCCTTCTCTTTCAAAGTACCCTTTAAGCATATTCACATGACACACTTGGTGAGTTTTCCTTCTATCCGGCATTCTTACCACATACTTACCCTCACTTAATTTCCTTTCAATCTGATAAGGTCCACAAAACCTTGCTTTTAAAGGTTCATCTATCACTAGTAACAAATCTCGCGAGGTGTTTTGAGTGTCACAAATCCCGCAAGAAACCTCTGACGCCAAGTCAGGCGCAAAGAGGCTACTGAATTGCGCCCGTTACCTCGATTTTGCTTCTAGTAGGAAGTGCCAACATGAAGGCCATATATTTACCCTGCAGTTTGAGAGGGAGAAGCTGGAATTAGATGCAATTAAATAAGGGTCATTACAAAGACATGGGGGAGAAGCTGGCCAGAGTTGATTGGAAAAGGAGACTGGCAGGGAAGACAGTGGGACAGCAATGGCAGGTGTTTTGGGGGGTTATTAGGGAGGCACGACAGAAATTCATCCCAAGGAGGAGAAAACACGCTAAGGGGAGGACAAGGCACCTGATGAGGGAAGTCAAGGACAGCATAAAAGCAAAAAAAATGCATACAAAGCGGTGAGGACTGGTGAGAAACCACTGGGATTGGGAAGCCTTTAAAAGCGAGCAGAGGGAACCAAAAAAGCAATAAGGGGAGAGATGAAATGTGAGTGCAAGCTAGCTAGTAATATGAAAGTGATAGGAAGAATTTTCTTCAATATATAAAAGATCAGAGAGAGGCAAAAATAGACATTGGACCACTGAAAAATGTGGCTGGAGAAGTAATAATAGGAAACAAAGAAATGGTAGAGGAACTGAATAGTTACTTTATAGAACATAGAACATAGAACATAGAACAGTACAGCACAGAACAGGCCCTTCAGCCCTCGATGTTGTGCCGAGCAATGATCATCCCACTTAAACCCACGTAACCCGTAACCCAACAATCCCCCCATTAACCTTACACTACGGGCAATTTAGCATGGCCAATCCACCTAACCCGCACATCTTTGGACTGTGGGAGGAAACCGGAGCACCCGGAGGAAACCCACGCACACACGGGGAGGACGTGCAGACTCCACACAGACAGTGACCCAGCCGGGAATCGAACCTGGGACCCTGGAGCTGTGAAGCATTGATGCTAACCACCATGCTACCGTGAGACTTTGCATCAGTCTTCAGGGTAGAAGACACCAGTGGGATGCCAGAGCTCTAGGAGAACCAGGGGGTAGATGTGAGTGCAGTGGCCATCACTAAGGTGATGTTTCTGGGCAAAACTGAAAGTTCTGAAGGTGGATAAATCACCTGGACCAGATGGACTACACCCCAGAGTTCTAAAAGAGATAGCTGAGGATATTGTGGAGGCATTGGTGGTAATCTTTCAGGAATCACTGGAGGTCTGGAGGGTCCCAGAGTACTGGAAAGTGGCTAATGTAACACTGCTGTTTAAGAAGGGAGGGAGGAAATTATAGGCAGGTCAGCCTGACTTCGATTATTGGTAAGATTTTAGAGTCCATCATTGAAGATGAGATCGCGGAGCACTTGGAAGAGCATGATAAAATAGGACTGAGTCAGCGCGGCTTTGTCAAGGGGAGGTCATGTCTGACAAAACTGTTAGAGTTCTTTGAGGAAGTAACAAGAAGGTTAGACAAAGGAGAACCAGTGGACATGATTTGTTTAGATCTCCAGAAGGCCTTTGGCAAGGTGCCACTTAGGAGACTGTTAAATAAGTTAAGAACCCATGGTGAAAAGGGTAAGATCCTGGCATGGATAGAGGATTGGCTGACTGGCAGAAGAGAGAAAGTCGGGAAAAAGGGGTCTTTTTCAGGATGGCAGCCGGTGACTAGTGGTGTGCCTCAGGGGTCGTTGCTGGGACCACAACATTTCACAATGTACATTAATGATCTGGAAGAAAGAACTGAAGGCACTGTTGCTAAGTTTGTAGATGATACAAAGATCTTCAGAGGAACAGGTAGCATTGAGGAAGCAGGGGGGCTGCAGAAGGACTTGGACAGGCTAGGAGAGTGGGAAAAGAAGTGGCAGATGGAATACAATGTGGAAAATTGTGAGGTTGTTATGCACTTTGAAAGGAGGAATGGAGGCATTGACTATTTTCTAAATGGGGAAATGCCGAGGAAATCAGAAGCACAAAGGGACTTGGGAGTCCTTGTTCACGATTCTCTAAAGGTTAACGTGCAGGTTCAGTCGGCAGTTAGGATAACAAATGCAACGTTAGCATTCATGTCGAGAATGCTAGAATACAAGACCAGGGATGTACTTCTGAGGCTATATAAGGCTCTGGTCAGACCCCATTTGGAGCATTGTGAGCAGTTTTGGGCCCTGTATCTAAGGAAGGATGTGCTGGCCTTGGAAAGGGTCCAGAGGAGGTTCACAAGAATGATCCCTGGAATGAAGAGCTTGTCATATGAGGAATGACTGAAGACTCTGGGTCTGTACTCGTTGGAGTTTAGAAGGATGAGAGGGGATCTTATTGAAACTTATAGGATACTGCAAGGCCTGGATAGAGTGGACATGGAGAGGATGTTTCCACTTGTAGGAAAACGAGAAGCAGAGGACACGATCTCAGACACGATCTCCTTTAAAACAGATGAGGAGGAATTTCTTCAGCCAGAGGTGAATCTGTGGAACTCTTTGCTGCAGAAGGTTGTGGAGGCCAAATCAGTCTTTGAGACAGAGATAGATAGGTTCTTGATTAATAAGGGGATCAGGGGTTATGGGGAGAAGGCCGGAGAATGGGGATGAGAAAAATATCAGCCATTATTGAATGGCGGAGCCGAGTGACCTAATTCTGCTCCTATGTCTTATGTCTTATCTTGTTTCTTGTTTAGAACATAGAACATACAGTGCAGAAGGAGGCCATTTGGCCCATCGAGTCTGCACCGACCCACTTAAGCTCTCACTTCCACCCTATCCACGTAACTCAATAACCCCGCCTAACCTTTTTGAACACAATTCAGCATAGTCCATCCACCTAACTTGCACATCCTTGGACTGTGGGAGGAAACTGGAGCACCCGGAGGAAACCCACACAGACACGGGGAGAACGTGCAGACTCTGCACAGACAGTGACCCAGCGGGGAAGCGAATCTGGGACCCTGGAGCTGGTGATGGGTGAGGCTCTTGCATTTGACTTGGACTTTAAATCTCTTTTGCTGTTATTCAGCCAAGAAATGCAGGGAAGCCAGCCTCACATAAATAAAATAAATATGTTGCTGTCATCCAGTTATGAAATAGTAGACTTTGATCTCATTTAAGATTATTATACAGATAATATACAAATTAATGCTGCTATATTTTAACCTGGCTCATGTGTTAAAAAACACTTCATAAGGCATGGTGTACACTATTGCTTTAAGCACCATTTGGATCAATGTTAATTGAAATTTTCTTCCTCTTCATTTACCAGAATTGAAGCCTTATTGGGGCCAATTACAGGTGGTGTGTAAAAGTTCTTCAATAAGTTATCAGATCTTTAAGGAGTGAGTCATAAAGATTATGGCTTGGGCTGTCGATGTGGAATGCACGTGTGTTCACATTCAAACATTCAAATAGAAAAATCAAAAGCTATGAGTTTGTGGCCCAGGTATTATTCCATTTAAAGTAGCGTACTGCCAGTTTATTCAGTTCACATGAGGTTGATTTTTGCTGAAGCATTGTTGTTCGAATCCCCATGGAGATCAAGGAATAAGGGTGATCCAGTTCCCCGTGACCTCCTCGGTCAATGAAGTTTCCCCTGTAACGGGGGCGGGGCTTTCCCTTAACAAGGGAATACTTCACGAGTATAAAAATGGTGTCCTTTTCTTTAAATTAATTTATGGGATGTGGGCATCGCAGCCGAGGCCAGCATTTATTGCCCCTCCCGTGTTGCCCTTCAGAAGGTGGCGGTGAGTTGCCTTCTTGAACCGCTGCAGTCCCTGAGGTGTAGGTGCACCCACTGTGCTGTTAGGGAGGGAGTCCCAGGATTTTGCCCCAGCGACAGTGAAGGAACGGCCAATATATTTCCAAGTCAGGGTGGCGAGTGACTTGTAGGGGACCTCCAGGTGGTGGGGTTCCCTGGTATCAGCTTCTCTTGTCCTTTTAGACAGTCATGGGTTTGGAAGGTACTGTCTAAGGGTACAGGTCGAGGAGGGAGACCCTTTGGAGGGTGGAGAGTTGATTGCATTGCTAATAAACCTTGCTCATTGTTTTCTACATGCTGGTTCATACGTGCTGCTTTGGTGGATTCACCAATTGGCATCCCCAAACCTTCCTGCTCACTCAATACAGATGCACGAACTATTCTCCACGCATTTACAAAGCTCTGATTCCATGCGCGAAAGAATAGCTCACCTGAGTTTCCTGTATTAACTAACAGAAGTACTCAGCTGGCAGAGATCTATGCCCAAAGCCATCTTATAGCAGCTTAAAATTAGATGTTTGAAGTTTGACGGTGATTTTGGTGCTCTGTTTTGTTTTTCCAGATTTCCTCACCAGAGGGAATGGTTTCTCTGTGTCCATACTATCGAATCCTTCTATTGTTTTGAATCCAAGCAGGAATGTGTGGCCAGACACCTAGTGCAGCCTGGAAAGTTTCGGACACTTGGAGTGCTGGGGCCAGTTCCTGGAGAAGGGGCACCTGTAAAAAATGAACAGGTTGCAGCCGAAGAAAGCAGGACCCACCACATGTATCTCAGCTGCATGGCAGGGAACAGGCAGCCCAACCCCAGCCACAAGCGTTATACCATGAAAGAGGTTAATGCAAGCAGATTAGGAAGGCATAGCAGTCGTGCAATTTGATTGAACATGGGTTTTTGCAACAATGTTCATGGTGTTAGTGTTGTGGGCCAGGGTTTAGAAAACTCCAAAGTATATCATGGAGTTCACCTGACCTACAACTGTTTGTTGATTTTGGTTATGTGAAGCACAAGGGCCTGCTTTTCAGGTGTTATTCAGCAGAGGCCTTAAGCACTTTAAATCAAAAACAACATTTATACTACGAATTTAGCTAACATTTTTATAAACACACACAGTAAGCATTTTGAAATGAAAATGAAATGAAAATCGCTTATTGTCACGAGTAAGCTTCAATGAAGTTACTGTGAAAAGCCCCTAGTCGCCACATTCCGGCACCTGTTCGGGGAGGCTATTACGGGAATCGAACAGTGCTGCTGGCCTGCTTTAAAAGCCAGCGATTTAGCCCTGTGCTAAACAGCCTCTAGCCAAACGCATTTTTATCAACTACCAACATAAATACCTCACGCAGCTACAGTACTCTATGTACAACCCTTCATAAATTCCCCCTTTAGCTGTTCCAATTTTTTTTTTCTTTAAATTTAGAGTACCCAATTCATGTTTTTCCAATTAAGGGGGCAATTTAGTGTGGCCAATCCACCTAGCCTGCACATCTTTGGGTTGTGGTGGCAAAACCCACGCAGGCACAGGGAGAATGTGCAAACTCCACACGGACAGTGACCCAGAGCTGGGATCGAACCTGGGACCTCGCCGCCCTGAGGCAGCAGGGCTAACCCACTGTGCCACCGTGCCGCCCTAGCTGTTCCAATTTAATAACGAGATCCCATAAACCAAAAACCCTTTTTCAAAGGTGTGGCCCAGCACACAGCACTCAAGACCTGGTTTGGATGCTCTCGTGTCCTTTCCAAAGCAACAGGTTTGAATTCCTTCCAGAAAATAGTTATTTCTTTCCAAGTTATCGAGCAGTCTGGAGACAGCTTTTAAAATAAAGATAGAGAGAGACACTTCTTTTTCAACCTGTGCTGTACAAACCAGTTCAAACACAAAGCGGAAGTAAAACTCAGTGCCACAGCCCAGCTCCACCCACACAATGACATCACTGATACCATGTGATAAGACTAAAACATTTCTTTAAGGGACACTCCCATGACAGTTAGTGTGCTATTTTATCAATGAATGAAACAAGAGATTGGAATTTCTCATTTTGCTGAGAGGTTCAGGCATTTTGGGCACATCTGGTTCCTCCTCCTCTTCTCCCTCCTCCTCCTTGGAGGATTGCGATCAGTTTGAACCCTCCTTTTCCTGTAGCTCTACCCCACTCTGCAATGCAATTTTGTGCAAGATGCAGCAGTCCACAACCATTCTGGAGACCTTGATTGGAATATACTGAAGATGACCCCCAGATCTGCCCATGAACCTGAATCACATATTCAGCAACCCAACGCCTTGTACTTTTTATCGCCCTTCCGCTCATCTAGCCCTGGTTTGACCTTTCCTCTCCATCAGTGGTAAGGCTCCTCACAGGATTCATGAGCCAGAGAGTTGCCCTTGTGTCCAAGGAACCACCAGCTCACCTTGTGTGGAGATTCAAAAACTGTGGGTATGTGACTTTCACAGAATGGATGATTCATGTCAGCTGCCAGGATATCTTGTACACACATGCCTGATAACCTTCCAGTGGTCATGTATGAACTGAACACCGAGAGAATGGAATTCCATGTGAATTTTGTTTTGCAAAAAGATACTTTATTCATAAAATATCTGAAAGAACATTATAAAACATTTTAAAATGGTCACTACTGTTTTGTATTCATGGCATTTCCAGTGTTTCCTCACTAGCAGCCTTGCAGTGGAACAGAGTCACTTTAAGAGATCCATCACATGACACCATCGGAGATGATGTTATTGGCCGTTTGCGTGGGCAAGTTGGCAGTGTAACATAGCGGCCTGTAGTGTTCACATCCCCTGAATAAAGTGCTTTGTTTGTTTGAACCTCTTGAGGCCTGCAGACTTAATTTTAAAACCACCACATAAAAACTGGCGACGAGGTAAGCACCCAAAAAGAAAAAGAAATAATTAAAATAGTCACTCCATGAAAGCTGGTGACGGGTGAGTCAAGCAATGGTTGCCACCACTGGAGGAACCAAAAAGTCATTGAGGAATCTGAAGAAAACAACTTTGAAAAGAAACTTGCCAAGTGCGTTGCCCGAAATAATCCCTAACAGTACCAGGAGACCCGTGAGTAGCAAGTACCCTGCAACAACAAATTTAGAGCTGGGGTTGTTGTAAAACATGAAAGGAAAACAGGCTGAGCTCAGGTTTGTCTTGTTTTGGGGAAAAAGGAAAGAAAGTAGTGCTAAACATTTGTGGCACATCATGCACTCACTGGTCTCTCCATAGTGAAAAATGGCGGGGCTTTTTGTTGTCATGGGTCCTTTTGGTGAGAATACAGAGCGATGGAGATTCAACAATTTTGTCCAAGCGAACAAAATAGCAGCAGATACAGTAGTCCCAAATTTCCTGAGCATAATGGGGAGAAAAACATTGAACCTCCTGAGGCGTCTGGCACAGCTGAAAAAGCCGGGCAGAAAGTCCTATGGTGAAACAGTGGAAATATTGCAGGGCCAGTATTCACTGAAGACTTTTGCCATTTTCATAAGCACAACCAAGGAGAAGGTTAATTGATTGCATAATTTATAGCTACCCTGAAAGGACTGGCTGATGCTGCGAATTTGGGGATGTGTTAAACGATACAATCAGAGATAGATTAGTCTGTGGTTTAAGGAGCGAAGCTATTAAAAAGCGGTTGTTAACCAAAAGTAACCTGACCTTAAAGAAAGCTTTAAAAGTTGTTGTACCCATGGAATTAACAGCAAAAGAAACTTAACAGTTGAGTTCGAGTTCAAGAATTCATAAGATGTTGGCCGAAACCCGAACACAGGCACAGACTCGCACTTGCTATAGGTGTGCAAAAACAGGGCTCTCAGCAGCAGATTGTTGATGCAGGCATCGTGCGCAGGAATCGTGGTGGAAATGGCCGCATTGAACATGCCTATTGGAAAAAGAAACAATCTTCAGGCAAAATTTGTAAAAAACCAGAGCCAAAAAAATCAAATGGGAAACTGAGTAAAGGAAAAAATGTCCACCTGGTACCAAAAGGACATGAAAAGAAACCCGATTCACAATCCAAAGATGAACTATCATCAAAGAAACTGGCTATTGCTTGTGAAACAAACCATGACTGTGTAGCCATCTCAGATGGCCATCTGCAAGGACCATGGGAATTGATACACCATCAATTGCACGCGAGGCGAGTGATTTACCAATGTCAGGCTTTAATTAACTAGAACACAGCCTGGCGATCGTCTACAGTGGAAAAGGCCGATCGTCAGGCTTCTGAGCATTTATACCTCGTTGATAGAGGCGTGGTTAACTCAGCCTCTCGGCCAATCGGTCGAGAGGCACATGACCGACCAGGGCCAATGGTAAGCCGACGTTCTGGCCCAATGGCAGACGAGTATGCAGATCATATCATCACATTCACCCCTTACGGAGAAGGAAGGCGGGGGGGGGGGGGTGTGAACGAGACCCGGGGTGGGGGGGGGGGGAAGAACTGATGATATGAGTAGCCGTCGGGAGAATAATTTTCTCTCCGTACCCTTGTCGAATTTGGGGGCTTGCCACTGGCCCAGACATAACAATATTTACAAAAGGAAGTCCATGGGACCGTAGAACTCTAGATGGATTCGATCAGTCGTTTGGTGGTCCTTGACGTCCTGGCCGAGCGCCGTAGTGGAGGAGGAGTCGTCGGATCGGCTGATGGTCCTGCTGATGTCCTGGAGTCCGGGAGCGATAGACCTCGAGTAGTCTCCGTCACCTGAGCTGGCCGTGGAGACGCCATGGATGAGGGATGGGGAAGCTGAGTGGGGTGCTGGGGTGAAAAAGGGGAGGGGGGTCTGTGGTGGGGGGGGGCTGCACGCCGGCGGGTGCCAGGTCCCGGAGGGAGACCGTGTCCTGCCGACCGTCGGGGTACTCCACATACGCATACTGCGGGTTAGCGTGGAGTAACTGGACATGCTCCACCAACGGATCGGACTTGTGCACCCGCACATGCTTCCGGAGCAAGATGGGTCCGGGGGTGACCAGCCACGTCGGGAGAGGGGATCCAGAGGACGACTTCCTGGGGAAAACAAGAAGACGCTCATGAGGTGTCTGATTAGTTGCAGTACAGAGGAGTGAGCGGATAGAGTGCAGTGCATCGGGGAGCACCTCTTGCCATCGGGAAATAGGGAGATTTCTAGACCGGAGGGCTAGTAGTATGGTCTTCCAGATGGTACCATTCTCCCGCTCGACCTGTCCGTTACCCCGGGGGTTATAGCTGGTGGGAAGCGTGCCAGGAGGCGGCCTGGCCAGGGTCATAGGTGCGCGCGCTTTGATCTGCGACCTCCAGGGAGGCGGAGAGAGTCAGTGTCTCCGTTAAACTGAGTTCGTCTCTTTCCAGCATCCGCTGGCGGATCACGGGGGACAGCATCCCAGCCACGTAAGCGTCTCTGACGAGTAGCTCCATGTGCTCTGTAGCGGACACCGCTTCACAGGCGCAACCTCTCCCCAGGGCACAGAGGGCCCGGGCGTATTGGTCTAGAGACTCACCGGGGACCTGCTTTCTGGTGGCCAGCAGATGTCGAGCGAATACCCTGTTGATGGGTTTGAGGAATTGTCCTTTTAGCTTCCGTATAGCTTCATCATAGTCTGTTTCGTCTTCGATTATTGAGTAAGCGGCAATACCCACGCTGGAGTGGAGGACGTGCAGCTTCTGTGCCCCGGTGGGGGGGGTGGTTGTAGATGCCAGGAACCCTTCGAGGCAAGTCAGCCAGAGCTTAAAGAGTTCTGTAGAGTTCAGAGTTTGCGGGCTGATGCGGAGGCATTCGGGCTTGATGCGGAACTCCATCTTCAAAGTTGTAGTTAATTAAATTGATGCACCATCAATTGCACGCGAGGCGAGTGATTTACCAATGTCAGGCTTTAATTAACTAGAACACAGCCTGGCGATCGTCTACAGTGGAAAAGGCCGATCGTCAGGCTTCTGAGCATTTATACCTCGTTGATAGAGGCGTGGTTAACTCAGCCTCTCGGCCAATCGGTCGAGAGGCACATGACCGACCAGGGCCAATGGTAAGCCGACGTTCTGGCCCAATGGCAGACGAGTATGCAGATCATATCATCACAGGAATTATGGCCAACCCACAACTCAGACACACTCAGAGCTTGTGTGTGTATTTGCAACCCAGATGGCTAGACGCAATTGAAACTCCCGCTCGTTTGCATTGTAATGGCCCATTTTCCCAGAACAAAAGGACTGTACTTAGGTAACCAATACAGATGCAGACTAACCAGCGCCACTCCATGCTAAGAAAGCCCAAACAGCCAAGGTCAATGACCGCTCAGGACACACCCAGCCATCAAGGCACCCACCCCTTTATTTGCCAAAATCGAAGGCAGTGATTGAATCCTGTCGAATTATTGGGTCCAAAGCCAAGGACTGCCCCAAAGAGCGTGAAATCCCAGAGGGATAAAAAGGGACACAGCCAGGTGTTCGGTCTCTCTTGGCGCCGGCCTACGCCTAAAACCAAGTGCAGCATTCCGACCAGAAGACAAGGTCAAGACCAACGATCGCTACCAGATGGATGAGCCCAGCAGAAACAAAGCCACTTCTTCTACCCAGCCACGCAAAATCCAAACAAAGACCTTGTTCATCTGCAAAGAGCCGGTTGCCCTGAAGTTAAGTATAGGTTATTGTACTTGTTAGGTGTAGTTTTATGTTGCATGTCGACGTAATCCTTGTGTGCAAATAAACCATCTTTGAACTTGAATTGACTAACTGGTTGTTTGGTCTTTGATCGACATCCCGCAAAGCCTTGTGGTGGTATCATTTGATACCTGGCGACTCTGAAAAGTAATATCATCATGAATAACTGCCATATCTAGTTAATTTGGCAATATTATTGGTGTCGATTGGTGGGATAGTATTCCACTCATTAAAAAGAGCAACATTATTGGTGACTCCGGCTCCGATTGGCAACAACTGGGTCACTCCATTACTGGATTATCACTCGGTAAAGATAGAGGTGGACACTGGGGCAGCTAGCTTGCTGGTACCATGGACTGTTTATCAAGAAAAGATCCAACATATTGCTTTGAAACCCTCAAAGATAGTGTTAAAAACCTATACTGGATAAGTGGTTACGTTGAGGGGCCGTATTGATGTAACAGTGCAACTAAACGGACAGACAGCACATCTTCTCTTTCAAATAGTCAAAGGAAATTTTCCGGCACTAAAGGGAAGGACTTGGCTGGAAAAGGTCAGATTGAATTTGGCTGAGATAAATCTCATGACAGTTTCCGAATCAGGACTATCCAAATCTTGAACATACATGTCAGTGTCTTCAATGGTGAGCTGGGAAGCATGAAGGATATCTCAGTAAAGTTGAAGATCAGGGAAGAAAGTCAGATGTGATGCTTAAAGGCTGGGTCTGTGCCGTAAGCAAACAGAACTAAGGTAGAAGCAGAATTAGAATGCTTGGTCAGAACGGGAGTCCTTGAATCCATTAATATGAGTGGTTAGGCCATGCTAATTGCAACAGTGATGAAAAAAGACACATCCGTATACACTTGTGGTGATTTTTAAGTCACTATTAATCCTACACTGTGTGCAAAGAAGTACTCTCTACTCTTGATTGAAGATTTATTCGCTGGATTGACTGGAGACCAGCACTTCAGTAAATTTGACCTGAGTCACGCGTATCTTCAAATAAACGCAGATCCAGATTCACAACAGTTCTTGACGATTGTAACACAAAGGGTTATTTCAATATAAAAGACTACTATTTGGCATCACTTCTGTACCAGCGTTTTTCCAACGAGTTATGGACCAAATTTTAAGCAGATTAGACAGAGTCCTATGTTACTTAGATGATATCTTGGTCACTGGAAAGAATGAGGAAGAACATCTCCAAAACCCAGATGCCACATTCCAGAGATTAGAGGTTGACGGATTAACAGACCAAAAAGACAAATGTGAATTTTTCCAATCTTCAATCGAATATATGGGACATGTCAGCGATGTCAAAGGACTGTATAAGTCACCTTCGAAAGTCAAAACCATTACTGAGGCACCTGCACCTCAGAATGGGAACCAACTTTGATCTTTCCTAGGCATTCTAAATTACCATGGAAGGTTTGTCCCTAATCTGGCTACTAGTCTAAAACCCTTACACAATCCACCATGCCAAAATAAAAAGTGGACATGGGTGGATCAATGTGAGAGAGCAATGTGTCAGCAAAAGAGGTGCTACACAAGTCAGAAGTCCTGACACAATTTGTTCCAAATTTACCCCTGCAACAGGCATGTGATGCCTTATGGCACTTTCTGGGGTTGGGGCAATGGTTACCCATATGATGCCCATAGGTGAAGAGAAGCCAATAGCCTTTGTGTCCAGGACCTTGAATAAGGCTAAAAGCAATTACGCGCAGATAGGGAAAGAAGCACTAGGAACCATATTTGGCATGAAACGGATCTAGCAATTCCTGTATTGTAGGAAATACACTTTATTGACGGACCATCATCCACTAACAATGATTCTTGGACCTCATACCGGCATTTCATCAATGGCTGTGAGTAGGATGCCGAGGTGGGTGTTGCTCTTGTCAGCATACACATACATGATCAAGTATCCTCAGTCAAACCTTCATGGGAATGCAGATGGACTCTCTCACCTACACTTACCAAATAGTTGGTCAATAAGCAGTTTGGGTGGAAACATTTTCTACTTCAAGAAAGTAGATACATAGAAGATAGGAGCAGGAGGAGGCCTTTTGGCCCTTCGAGCCTGCTCCGCAAGATACGTTAAGAAGCATTCCAGAAATGATCCAGTACTGTCAGAGGTCATGGACATGGAACTTCGAGGAAAGACTTCAGGAGCAAACCCTGAGTAATAGCTATATTCAACTTGAAGACTTTAATTATGCGTAAAAGCAAGTTGTCTCCTCTGGGGAATGAGAGTCTTCATTCCATTACTAACGTGTATTAAATCAATTACACAAAGGCCACTGTGGTATTATAAGGATGAAGAAGATAGCCAGAAACGATTTTTGGTGGCCCTGGGCTAGATGCTGGAATCAAGAAGGTGATGGGAATGTGTTCATCTTGCGCAGAAGTGTGGAACCTGCCACCATTAGCCCTATTACTCCCATTGGAATAGCCGGAAGAGCCCTGGCAATGGGTACGTGTTAATTATGCTCAACCATTTGAAGGGCACATGTTTCTCATTCTAGTCAATGCTCATTTGAAATGGCCTGAAGTTACCATCATGAAGATAATGTCAGTGGTGAAAACAATTGAGTGATTGGGTGAAATCTTCAGCAGATTCGATACCCTGAACAACCTTTGAGCAATAATGGGCCGCAGTTCATTTCGCAAGAGTTTGTACACTATTTGAAAGGGAATTGAATTCAACACATCCATAGAACATAGAACATACAATGCAGAAGGAGACCATTCGGCCCATCGAGTCTGCACCAACCCACTTCCACCCTATCCCCGTAACCCAATAACCCTTTCTAACCTTTTTTTGGTGACTGAGGGCAATTTAGCATGGCCAATCCACCTAACCTGCACATCTTTGGACTGTGGGAGGAAACCGGAGCACTCGGATGAAACCCACGCAGACACGGTGAGAACGTGCAGACCCCGCACAGTGACCCAGCGGGGAATCGAACATGGAACCCAGGCGCTGTGAAGCCACAGTGCTATCCATTTGTGCTACCGTGCTGCCCACAATCCAATCCTTATCATCTACCAGCAAATGGATTGGCTGGACATTTTGTACAGACGATAAAACATTCGTTGAAGGTAACTATAGAACAAGGTTCATTATCGAAACACTTGAGCCAATTCCTGCTCACCTACAGGAATACTCCATAGAATCCATAGGACCCCTATAATGCAGAAGGAGGCCATTTGGCTCATGGAGTCTGCACTGACCCTCTGAAAGAGCACCTTACTCAGGCCCACTTCCCTACCCTAACCCCGCAACCACACCTAACATCTACATCTTTGGACACTAAGGGGCAGTTTTAACTTGACCAAACTGCACATTCGGAGCACCTGGAGGAAACCGGAGCAAACCCATGCAGACATGGGAAGAACGTGCAAACTCCACACAGATAGGCACCCAAGGCCAGAATTGGTCCTGGTCCAACCAGGAATTGAACCTGGTCCTTGGCGCTGTTAGGCAGCAGTACTAACTACTGTGCGACTGTGCCAAATACTGCTCACTCAGAAACTAAGTTTCTACCGCATTGTTAATGGTTAGATGTCAACTATGCACAGCATTCGAATTGCTAAAACCACCCAAAACAAAATAAATTGCCAAGAAAAAGCAACTGGATCGGGTCATATAGCGGTAGAACAAGGCGAAACGTTGTGATTTTCATCAAGGTCAAGACGTTCTGGCAAGAAATGATACCACATGTGGAAAGTGGAATACCTGCTACCATTTTAGCACAGGCAGGACCGGTGTCCTGCACCGTACAACCTTTGACGACAAGACCCAATCTGCCAGTTACAGAACCAACAGAGTCCAAATCCAGCTGTGCGAAGGGACGACCTGGACCTTCTCCAGAACCTGACCCTAACCCAATCAACTGGGCAAAGCAGTACCTCAGTTGCCGACCAGGCACCAAGTCAACTTCAGAACACTACGTTGACTCTGGTTAAGACAACCGCAGACAATATGCCAGGCACCAGAGGTTGCAGCAAGCACTAAAAGGCAAAAAACCTGACGCTTGCCGACAACCACACAGAGAATGACGTCCTCCGAAGTGTCTAATATATTGACTGTTGCTGTTGATTGATTGTTAATGTTCTACTGTTTATTGTGTCTGGGACCATTGATTTAAAAGGACAGGGAAATGTTGTGTTTTCATGGTAATGTAATGTTTCCTTATAAGCAGCCTTGCAGTGGAGCAGGGGCACTTTAAGAGACCGATCACGTGGCATCATTGGCCAGCCGTTTGAGCGGGCAAACGGGCAGTGTAACGCAGCAACATGACGTGTTAACATCTTCTTAATGAAGCTCTTTGTTTCTTTCAACCTTTGAGGGCTGCAGACTAAATTTTCAAACCACTACAATTACAGAAAGTGCAATGGTATTCAAATTTTCTGCATAGATCATGCAGCCGTCTGAGATGCTTCAATACAATAGTGATACATGTAATATTCACTGTACACATTCAATGTGAGTCATGCAGCCATGTGATAAAGGAATCCCGCCACACCCCACCTCACCTCATTCCCTCGGCTGATCGGAGGGGACTTTGATTGCTAAATGAGTACAGTCGTAGATTCCTTAAGAATTCAATGATGCACCGAAACCAAACACATTCACTGTTCGACTGACCTCACCAGTGCCAAAATGAACATTAAACCTTCTCAGTTCAGAGGGAACACAAGCGATGTTTATACGTGTCATCATACTTTAACCCTTTACGTTCTGTTACATTGGCGAATCCGCTCATTCCCGCCAAAGCCAATATATCCTCCCTGAAATGCGGTGCCCAAAACTGATTGCAGCGTTGCAGATAAGGTCTGACCAATGCCTCGAAACGCCTTCCCCATCTATAAGACCAAAGTCAAGAGTATGAAATACTCATCATTCATTCGGATGCGTACAACGGGAACAGCAGTCCAAGAAACTCAACTTTGTTTAGGACAAAGCATCTTACTTGGTTGGTGCCTCTGTCCCTGATTTAAATTGCCAATCCTTCCATCACTGGTACACTGTAGCTGCAATAAGTACACTGAACACACCATTCTGTAGCAACTCTCCAGAGCTATGTGGGCAGCGTCTCCCAGCCCTGAGGCCCCTACAACTGAGAATGATAAGAGCAGCAAGTTCTCCTTCAAGTTGCACACCTGACCTGATCTGGAAATGCATTATTGTTTCTCCATTGCCACAGGGCCAACATTCTGGAATTTCCTACTCCGTAAGATCACCGTAGGGACTGTAATGATTGAAGGGTCTATCTCGTATACAGGGAAGTGAATGTTCACTGACAATTGCAAAGTGTTGATATTTATTCACAACTCTTGCAACAATGCAGCAGCTCCAAGCTTGCCCACAGCAGACCGAATACAGGTTTAGGATGACAATTTTGGTTAACAAGCCTCAGGCAATGACCGTCCGCACCACCCACGGCACATGGTGAATTCAATAAAAATCTGAAATTAAAAGTTTAACGAAACCCATCATATAAACCTTTTGGGAAGGAGATTTGTCATCCTTACCTGACCTGGCCTAGATGTGATTCCAGATGCCCAACAATGTGGTTGACTCTTAAAATAATGCCCTCTGAAATGCACTCAGTTCAAGGGCAAATAGGGATGGGCAATAAGTGCTGGCCCAGCCAGCGATGTCATGAATGGATTCACAAACAGCAAGGATCGCACGGCAATTGCCTGGGAAGTTCAAACTTCTGTTGGGCAATTACCCTGCACTAGGACCTATCCGAAGATATGATATAAATCGCAAACTTCCGATGATTCTGACTGTTTTACAGTAGAACGTACCCTGAAAATGTTTGAAAAATTAAAACTATTTTGAACTTTTGGCCAACTACAGTACTGACATCCATCCCCAGCAAACCTAAACTCCCACTGACCACACCTTTTTACAGCCCAATGCCCATCCATGACCCAACTCCCATACCATCCCCCCTTAACCTACCCACATACCCTATAAATGTACCTTCGGCTGCATCTTTAAACCTGCCTGCTTCATGGCAGCTGGTGCTAAAAGAAAGAGGCGTGGTGTTCTTAACTCTCGACACAGGCCTTGGGAAGCTGCTACCCTGCACCTTTCTTACCCACCCTGCATCGCAAGGAGGGGTGACAAACGGACAACTTAATTTGCAGGGAAGTAGGTAGGAACGGAGTGGCTATCCACCCTTGATTACCACGGAGATTACAGACCAGAGTTAATGTTTCAGGCCAATGATCTTGCATCCAAACTGGGAAATGTTTGAGATGGAACTGCTTTGAGCAGGCAGAGAATGGGGTGGGATAGAAAAAAAAGGGAAGGCCAGTGAGGGGGTGGAATTCAGGTGAGATTAAGTAACAGAGGAGATGATGGTGCAAGGCAAATAGGAAACTGGAGAGGTTTTGAGGCATTGGTCAGCCCAATCTGCAATACTATAATCAACAGTGGACAGTACACATCAGCTCAGATAGATTGGCTTTGGAGAGAGTAGAGTGTGGATTTCACACGATCAAGATTCCATCACACTCATACTAGAGATTGACTCTTCCAATCTCTCTCCAGGAGCTGACAGAGGGCCACACATTTTCACCAGTTCCCTTTTTTATGGATGTTCCCCAGGGTCTAGCATTTGCACCCAATTTAGCAGATCTCGGAATGCTCTTTGCCCTCTGTTGAGTACTCCCATTGTTGTTCCTGTCTCCAGCACTTATTTCTGCTCACATGTGATGTGCACCTCACCTTGTGATGACCTAGTTATCTATATCACCAAGGGTATGTTTATCTTTTATTTATTCATTCTAAGCTGCCTTCTTCAAGCCTCGGAGTCCATGTGTAGGTACACCCACGATGCTGTTACGGAGGGAGTTCCACAATTTTGGCCCAGCGACAATGAAGGGACGGCGATGTAGTCCAAGGTCAGGATGGTAAGAGTGGCTTGGAGGGAAACTTGCAGGTGCTGGTGTTCCCATGTGTCTGCTGTCCTTGTCTTTCTAGGTGTTAGCAGTTGGAATCATAGAATTATAGAATTTACAGTGCAGAAGGAGGATATTTGGCCCATCGGGTCTTAACCAGCCCTTGTAAAGACTTAAGGCCACACCTCCTACCTAACCTTTTTTTGGACACTAAGGGCAAGTTAGCGTGCCCAATCCACCTAACCTGCACATCTGTGGACTGTGGGAGGAAACCGGAGCACCCGGAGGAAACCCATGCAGGCACGTACAGACTCCACACAGACAGTGACCCAAGCCGGGAATCGAACCTGAGACCCTGGAGCCCATGGACTGCACCACTATGCCAATTTCCAGAGTACGTTTTTCTGCAGTGGCCAATATGCCAACGGCTGTTGGTCCATTCCCAGTTCACTGCCTTTTCCTGGAATTGTGCACTCTCTTCTCCTGGAATGAGAGAAAGCAGGAAATTATGAGGTTGGCAACTGGATTGTGCGAAGAGGATGGGGGTGAGAACATTTACGGAGGGCAGGGAACGGGATGACAATGAGATTAGGGTGAGTGCTACTGATGGCTGTTCAGATGGGAATGTTGGGAGGTGCCTGGGGAGAGAGAGAAATGAGTGGAGCTGCAAAGTGCATTATGCAGAGGCCTGCTGAAGGGGAGCATGCTGGGAAAGTCAAAGTGTGGGGATTGGCGCATGAAAGTGTGGTGTTGCTTGGAGTATAAAGAGTTAACTGAATGGACATGATGATGTGACACTGATATCAGGCAGTTATGTGTACTGAGTGTTGTACGAAGCAGATGGGGCAGCCCTGAGGCGTGAGGTGCCTTCCTGATAGCTCACTATGTACATATTGTAAATACTGTAAACAAACTAGCTTTTAAATAGATATCCTGGTATGCTGAAGGCTACACCTTGCTAGAATTGAGACCTAGCACCTTCTATACCATCACTCACCTTCCCACTCCTTGTTAAGTCATCAAACATTTTGGGACATCACATTCAGAGATAGTGCACTCCCACTGCTCGCTATCCCAATAACCTCCAGGCTGGTTTGGTTTGATTGGCTGATCTCTTGCTCCCGTTCCCTGGAAGAAGCCCTTCTCTTCAATCCCACATTGGTTCAGGCATGACATCCAGGGACGAGACAGAGAACCCTGGGGCAGCTTTTCCATGACTTCCTGCCATATTTCTTCTTCTCCCTGCCTTCCAAGGAACGCTGGTTCCATTCGTTCTGGCCCCTGGCGGGGTTCCTTTAAATACAGGGCCCTTCACCAGTGACAGTGTGTGGGGCTGCCACCGTGCACTCCATCAGTGGTTGGGAAGCAGGGTGCTTCATTGACACCTTGAGTTAAACGGGAACTGCCAATCTGGTCACCGAGCCCCCCTCCCCCCCCTCCCTCCATCCCTCAACGAACCCCCCCCCCCCCCCCCCCCCCCCCCCCCCACTCCGCTAGTGTGAGGCCATTTCAATAAAATTTCATCTCTTGAGTCTGCCACTTCCAGAGTAAGTGGTTGAAAGAGGAATCATTGGCGCGATTCAACGGAAAACAATCTATGTCCGGTTTTGGGTGCGTTTAGCTGGGTGTTTTTCAGTGGCTGCATGTGCAGTGAAACACTCCGCTACTCAATGGCACTTTACTGTTTTTTGGGCTTTGGGGAATTTCTCTCCGCTGAGTCATTACCTGCTGCGAGCCCAGCGGGAAAGTCTCCTCATAGATCGGGTCGCCATTTTGTCTGGCTGCCCCAATCTCCCCCCTTTCAGCTTGTATCCCCGTTTTCGACTCCCCCCGCCCCTGCCCTGTCCCCAACTACCTGGGGTTCTCTAAAGGTCTGGGTGCTCTCCCCTCAAGTGTCATTACGACTGGTCTATGTTTGTGGAAACTAGTATTAAAAGTTGCTCTGGCAAAGTCTCCCAGGCCTGCCGTTAGATCCAGGGCATTGAGAGAATCCCAACGGCTCAATATGCAGATCTGGATTACGCCCAATCAGGGCGAGATCCAGATTGCGACATCCAGCAAGATTTCGTTAAATCTCAAGAGTTGATTCGAGGGTCGCCAATCTTGCGAGAGGTCAACGGCCTTGTACGGACATCAAGTCGGGCGCGACGAGGCCGCTAAACCGGGTCCCATGTCAAAATTCATGAACAGGTTGAATAGGTGGATGTAGCCAAAGAGATTAAAGGATCAATGTGAAAAGAATGTTTAGCCAGCAGGAAGAGTAACGCAAAAAGGTTCGGAGGGGTTATTGGGTTGAGCAGATGGGGTGGAAGTGAGGGCTTAAGTGGGTCGGTGCAGACTCGATGGGCCGAATGGCCTCCTTCTGCACTGTATGTTCTATGTTCTAAAAGAGCAATGAAAGGTCTTCAATCTGAAACATCAACTCTGTTCTCGGCCTTCAGATGTTGCCTGACCAGCTGGATATTTCCAGCATTTTCAGTTTTTACTTCAGCAGGAGCTGCATCGCTGGAATCTGTGCTGAAAGGTTCCATGTTGATGCCAGTCTAAATGGACAAGGCTCACAGGTCTTTTCCTGCATTATATTTTCTATTTGTTTTCTTTTGTATTGAGCAACTTCTAACTTCCAGATTTACCTGTTCAGTTAATGATCCACCTAAACTAACATATGTGTGGGATAATTTCAGGAAAAGCACAGGATGGTTTGAGGTAAGACAATTTTTGGCCCATTTGACCTCATTATCTTATATTTCTGTTCAATGGGGCTGGTTTAGCACAGGGCTGAATTGCTGGCTTTGAAAGCAGACCTAGACAGGCCAGCAGCACGGTTCAATTCCCATACCAGCCTCCTCGAACAGGCGCCGGAATGTGGCAACTGGGGGCTTTTCACAGTAACTTCATTTGAAGCCTACTTGTGACAATAAGCGATTGCAATTTCAGTGTTCAACACATATTGTTCTGATTACCATCTGTGCCAAGAAACATTTCATGGTGTTGCTGATAAACTCCCACTTCACAACAGTCAAGCTGTGCCTTCTTGGCCCGTTGCCTGGGAGATCCTGAATGATTCACCTGCTCTATCTCATTAATTATCTTAAAAATGTCCTTATGGAGGCGGGAAGTGGTCTGTTTACAAATTTATTTCTCAGAACTGATCATGAGGGGCTAGTTTAGCACACTGGGCTAAATCACTGGCTTTTAAAGCAGACCAAGGCAGGCCAGCAGCACGGTTCAATTCCCATACCAGCCTCCCCGGACAGGTGCCGGAATGTGGCAACTAAGGGCTTTTCACAGTAACTTCATTGAAGCCTGCTTGTGACAATAAGCAATTTTCATTCATTAATTTCAGTCGGCACCTTATACTGTAAACTGCACAAAAGATCCCTCATTTAACATTTGAACATTCATGGTTATACAATAGGTTACTCTGTCCCTGAAACAGCCACTTCATTCTCCAAAAGCCAATCCAAAGCGATACTTAGCTCCTGATGGCTCGCTTTGTCTTTATCAATGGGTAGCTCTGAATCCCCA
This sequence comes from Scyliorhinus canicula, assembly GCF_902713615.1. Lineage (NCBI taxonomy): Eukaryota > Metazoa > Chordata > Chondrichthyes > Carcharhiniformes > Scyliorhinidae > Scyliorhinus > Scyliorhinus canicula. The sequence continues at coordinate 95,438,299 of NC_052162.1, forward strand.
AACTGACCTTGGATATCCCTCCCTCCAGCCACAGCTAAGCGAATCTTCCAAATCTGTTTAAATCCTCAGGGACGTAGTCTCTTCAATCTGAGTGGGAGAATGCACCTGCATTTCACATGGTGACCGACGGGATCTCTCTCTCTCTATCTCTCTCTCTCAGGTTCTTGCAGAGTGATAATGTCTATGAGATTTCAGCATCTTTTAAGAAAAACCTTCTTCCCGAACCGACAATGGCTTCCTATGGACTTTCCCCTCTCAAAGTCCGCTTCCATAGCATGGGCCTCGTATCCAAATCGAAATGCAGATTAGTTATCCTTCAGACCAGTGTTTTTCAAACTTTTTTCCCCGGGACCCAGCTTTGCCAACTGGCCAACCATGGGGATCCAAGCCGGCCAACCTTCAAAATCCAATGGTAGGTACGGGAAGAAGGGGGGCCCTATGGGCCGTCAGGGCAGCGATTGGGCGGGTCAGATGGAGCGGCGAGGGGCAGATTGGTGGGACCTTGTTTGTTGGTCCAGGTTCGCCGGCTGTGTCCACCATCGCGCGTGCGCATGCGCGGACTCTGAACCAGAAGTGCGGGCGCCCGTATCTGCAGCCAAAGCTGTGTGGAGCTCCCTGGGTCCCTGCCAGCCCCCTGCAGGTAAGTGAATTGCTCTTTATTTTTTTTTCAGGAAAGTCTGACGTGGGGACATGGCCCCATTTTTGGGGAATCCAGCCCAAACTTTATTATTAACACAATATTAAACCTTTTAACATCAGACCCGGAAATATCTTACAATTACCACTTAAACAATTCTACTCAGCACACTGAATACAATAACCTTCATCATTGCTAACTTCATTCTCACTTAAACAAGAAAATAAACCATCTCAGCTCTCAATCCACCTTAAATACCAATGGCATAGGGTAATACTTGCTTTCCAGAGTTATTCTTTGAGAAAGAGATGTCTTGACAATGCTTTACAGAACAGATCTGGCTCCGGTTGAACCTCTGCAGAAATACTGGCTGAATATCTTTAAAAGTTGTTTCAACTGACTTGTTTCAGCTTCCCCCATGTCCTCAGAAAAGTCTGCACTGCTTTCAATACAGTTAATTTCTTTTAACTAACCCACAGTGAGAACAAATTGCATTACTTGACATCAGCTTTCTTAAAAGGCCTGATGCCTTAGCACTACCTAGCAATGAGATCATCTCACCACACGGAAAACGAATTAACTCCCCAGGGAATCCCCTTAATCAAAACAAAATTGCATTAGCCCAAGCTTTTATGATGGTTAATTGCACCTAAGGCTCCTAAAAGCTTTTTGTCTTTCGAACCAAAATTCTTTTAAAAACATGACTGCAGCAGGTTAAGTTATGGGGATAGGCTGGAGGCCTAGGTAAAGTGCTTTTTCGGAGGGTCAGTCCAGACTTGATAGGCCAATTGGCCTCCTTCAGCACTGTAGGGATTCTATGAACTCCCTTAATTTCTCCATTCGCCCGAAATTAAAGTGACAGTCCCTGTAGTGAATGTAGTGACTGTGATGTCTGTCTTTTTAAGACAGTACAGCAGAAGGGACAAATTGGGACTGAGGACAGGTGATCACCCCAGAGGGTAGAGTCCTCTCTTGGGCAGAGGATATCTGAAAACAATGCAGCAAGCATGTAAGGATTGGAGTAGCCTGGGAGGGCTGCTGCTGCTACAGGGCAAGCAGGGACTCCTAGCCTCCATATGATATGCCTTGTTAACAAATACTCTTCCAGTTCCTGACAAAATCTGTAGTGTGCAATCTATTACATTGGCAACAAGGATAAAATGGATGATGAGGACATAGCCTGTGGCCCAGATGTGTGACTCGTGAGATACTGAGATATGACCAGACCCTGAGGGACAGACGCAGAGCAAACCTGAATTAGCCTGTATTCAGAAGTTTAGAAATATACCGAAGAAAATGAAGTGAAAATAACCCTCTGAAGCAAGATTTTGAATTTAAGGAAAAATAGAACCTAAGTTAGAAAAAAAAGACAATGATTTGCTGCAAAGTTTAAAAGAAAGAAAAGGAGAAAGGAGATCACAGAGAGCAGTGTCTTTAAGTGATTGAAGGAAAAATATCCCGAGGGAATCCGGTCCCAAAAGTGCAGAAAAGTGAGGAGGCTGAGGATCCTCAGAGACTTGGGTGTGCTAGTGCATGAGTCACAGAAGGTTGGTTTACAAGTGCAACAGGTGATTAAGAAGGCAAATGGAATTTTGTCCTTCATTGCTAGAGGGATGGAGTTTAAGACTAGGGAGGTTATGTTGCAATTGTATAAGGTGTTAGTGTGGCCACACCTAGAGTATTGTGTTCAGTTTTGGTCTCCTTACTTGAGAAAGGACGTACTGGCGCTGGAGGGTGTGCAGAGGAGATTCACTAGGTTAATCCCAGAGCTGAAGGGGTTGGATTATGAGGAGAGGTTGAGTAGACTGGGACTGTACTCGTTGGAATTTAGAAGGATGAGGGGGGATCTTATAGAAACATTTAAAATTATGAAGGGAATAGATAGGATAGATGCGGGCAGGTTGTTTCCACTGGCGGGTGACAGCAGAACTAGGGGATATAGCCTCAAAATAAGGGGAAGTAGATTTAGGACTGCGTTTAGGAGGAACTTCTTCAACCAAAGGGTTGTGAATCTATGGAATTCCTTGCCCAGTGAAGCAGTTGAGGCTCCTTCATTACATGTTTTTAAGGTAAAGATAGATAGTTTTTTGAAGAATAAAGGGATTAAGGGTTATGGTGTTCGGGCCGGAAAGTGGAACTGAGTCCACAAAAGATCAGCCATGATGTAATTGAATGGCGGAGCAGGCTCGAGGGGCCAGATGCCTACTCCTGCTCCTAGTTCTTATGTTCTTATGATCCAGGCTCCCCTTTCAAGTAAATGGGTCAGAGTAGCAGAGACTGCAGGCAGCAAGCTTCCAAAGTTTTGGGAAGAAGAGCTTGTTTAAAAAAAAAGTTTTTTTGTCCTATGGTCCCAAAGGGAACATGCTCGATCTCCTATTTAAATTGAAAGAATGGAATGGCCACATCATAGGACGGAGAGAAAAAAACACTCTCTCGGCAGCTAAAAATAAAGTTGCAGAGATTGCTGAGAGAGTTTCCTCTCAGTAAAAAGGAGACATTTTGATGGGTTGGAAGAGAAGTTTTAAAAAGGAAAAAAAAAATAGTTCAAAAGAGGACCTGCCAGTTTTGAGTCAAAACTTCAAAAGCACGGGAAAACACAGAGAGAACCAGCAGCTGCTGACAGTTTAAAAAAAGACGACAGTCTTAAAGCGTTAATGCATTTAAACCAGTAATGCATTTACTGAAGCGGCCACAAAAAGAAACAGAGAGCAATAGACAGGAAAATTGGAAAAGGCCCCAAATAGAGGGTAACACTTAAAAAAAAGCAGCAAAAAGGTCCATAAGTAATACTGGTCGTCAGAGGGGGCAATAAGACCTCAGGGAAGGGGTAACAGAAGACCTCCGAGGAGGTAATGAAGACCTCATGGAAGAGGCAATGAAAGACCCCAGCAGGAGGGCTCCGAAAGACACAGGGAGGAGGGTATTAAATGACTGCAGAATGTGGGCATCTAAAGATAGAAAATGACCAAATGAAGAGCAACAAGAGAATCGCAGAATGGAAACAAGTCAACACTTTGTCAGAGATCAACTGACCAACAGTTTGATTAAAGTTACGACGTTTGGCTGAAGTTGAGATAAGTAGAAATTAAGGTTCCAGTTGGGAAATGTATATGTCCAGCAAGAACATAATGGATCCACCTTAGAAGAAACAAAGAAATTAAAGACTTCAAAGGAAACTAGGAACTATTGAACATAAAGAATGATTGCGGTTCTTTTCAGCAAGAGAAAGTTGTTAGAGCACCATAGAAGGTAGGAGCAGGAGGCGGCCATTCGGCACTTCAAGCCTGCTCCGCCATTCGTCACGATCATGGCTGATCTTCCAACACAATAGCCTAATCCTGCTTTCTCCCAATAACTCTTGAAGCCATTTGCCTCAAGCGCCATATCTAGCTGCCTCTTGAATGTATTCAATGTCTTAGCCTCAACTACTTCTATGGTAATGAATTCCACAGGCTCATGGCAGAGAAAAGGCTACAGTGATTGAGGAAGAACTCCGATGTGTTCAGTAACAGTGTGTTAAGCTGGGGAAAAATGTCACTGGAGTGGGAATTTCTTGCAGAGCTGGAAGTCAAGGTTGGAATGCTGATGGAGCCACATTTACATGAGACAAATGGACTAAGAGTAAAGCATGCATACACTGAGAAGGTGAATCAGAAACCAAGGAGGGCAGCTTAATCATCAGATACAGAAAAATGAGCTCTCAATTGAGTGAGAGATTGGGAAGGTAACAGTTGTGAAATAAAGCTGAGTTGAATAAATTTAGAAGAAGGTTGAAGACCACAATCGCTGCAGGGAACTCTTAACAAAGAGGGGCTACTCGAAATTGTCAGTTCATCTAAGGGTACTTCAGATGAATATAAAGGTAGAGGAATAGAGTTATTAAAAAAACAACTGCAGGAGATGGAGCTGGAATGGGTGCAGTCCAAACTACAACCGGTGGAGATAGAATGCAATAAAAAAGCTTAGGGTGAGGAAACGGATGTCTGGAATGAAGAACTACTCCTGTCCAAGCAGAAGACTAGTTAATGCAGAAGACAAAAGGAAGAGATTGGAAAATGAAGCTACTCAACTGTGGAAGTCGTGCCACAGAGAACTAGACAAGCAGCAATTCAGGCAGAGAAGGAAACTGGGATTACATGCCAGAACAAGACTGCTGAAATAGTCTCACTCATAGAATTGCTAGAATAAGAAAGAACTTTATCACACAACCGAAGTACGAGAAATAGAGTACCACAACCATTTCCTTCACAGGAGAATGAGTTGGACTGCGCTGTGTTGTGATAATGGTACCTGCATGTATTTCAGAGTCAGGTTCGTGACAGAGAAAAAGATCAACGGAGGATGCCATCCACAGAATAAAGTACACAGTCCTTGGTCAGTGCAGAATCTAGGACAGGACTCAGAAAGCAGCAAGCCTGGAGGCAGTGGCGTAGTGGTATTCTCACTAGACTAGTAATCCAGTGACCCAGGGTAATTATCTGGGGTTCGAATCCCACCACGGTAGATAGTGAAAGTTGAATTCAATAAAAGTCTGGATTTAAAAGTCTAATGATTATCATAAAAAACCCATCTGGTTCACCAATGTCCTTCAGGGAAGGACATCTGTTATCCTTACCCAGTCTGGCCTACTTGTGACTCCAGACCCACACAGCGATATGTTGACTCTTAACTGCCCCTGCCCCCACTGACATGACCTAACAAGGCACTCAGTTCAAGGGCAATTAGGGACGGGTGGGCAATTAGGGATGGGCAACAAATTCTGGCCCAGCCAGTGATGCCCACATCCCAAGAATGAATTTTAAAAAAACCTGAATGGAAGAGTCTCTCAAAAAACTATATTTGGAACTGTACAGAGTTGAAGCCTTCAGTGTTAAGTTAAATGCAAGCCTCAAGATCTCATCACTGAATAATTGCAACATCGATTTACAAATATCTAACTTGTGTTTATTTAGAATTTGGGTTTGAGTAGATTAATTTTGATGAGTGCATAAAAAATGTTCAAGGGGGAGGGATGTAGTGATTGTGGTGCCTCTTTAAGACAGCAAAGCAGAAGATTGTCACCTGGCTTGAGGGACCATTGAGGACCGAGAACGGGTGATCACCCCAGGGGGTGGAGTCCTCTCTTGGGCACAGTACATCTGGAAGCCATGAAGAAAGTATGTAAGTGCTGGAGCAGCTGGGGGCGGAGGACTGCTGCTCCAGCGCAGCTGAGGCCTGCTAGCCTCTATCATTTCTCCTTTCTCATAACTATCCTTTGTGTTCCTGATGAAGTCTGTGGCACGCAATCTATTAGTCCCTAAACAACAATATTTACAAACTTGTTTTTGTAACACAGATTTGTGGCAGATAATATTACTGTGGAGCTTCAGCATGACTTAGTAGATTTGATGGATCCACCCAACATCGCTCCTGTTTACTTTATTCATTATTGCCTGACGCTGTTTATCAATGTACTGAAAAGATGGAAGGGGTAAGATCAGCTGCTTCTTTAAGGTTTACCCCATCCGGTCTTGGAGCATCATGATTCCCACTGCCTCTCCAGCACAACCAGCAGCCCATCAATCCCTCGGAGAGGCCAACAAAACAAGGGTCAGCATAGGACAGAATAAAAATCTGGGAAATTCGTTTCTTGGAGCCAGTCAAAATAAGCTTCAGGAGCTGAGAGATATCTCACCCAATAACCCACCAGAAACTGGTTTGATTCACTTTTCAACACTCTGTGTAAATCTACGCGGATTGCAAAGGGGCAGCAACTAGTTCCAAAGGACTGACTCTCTACAAATAGAGAAACCTCCTAATGCCTAAACTAGTTCTCAGCTTTGGAACTCCCACAGTTGCCCCATGGTTCACTATCTCAAATAGCCTTTCCACGTGATCAGAGCCCAGTTAAAAAAAAAGGAAAGCTATGCATTTATATGATGTTTTCCACAGCCTCAGGATGGTTCATGTATTCTACCACCAGTGAAGTACCTTTTGGGCAGCACGGTAGCACAAGTGGATAGCAGGGCGGCAGGGCGGCATCAGTGGATAGCACTGTGGTGTCACAGCACCAGGTTCAATTTCCCACTGGGTTACTGTATGTGCAGAGTCTGCACGTTCTCCCTGTGTCTGCGTGGGTTTCCTATGGGTGCTCCGGTTTCCTCCCACAGTCCAAAGACGTGCAGGTTAGGTGGATTGGCCATGATAAATTGCCCTTATTGACCAAAAAGGTTAGGAGGGGTTATTGGGTTACGGGGATAGGGTGGAAGTGAGGGCTTAAGTGGGTCGGTGCAGACTCGATGGACCGAATGGCCTCCTTCTGCACTGTATGTTCTATGTTCTTTTGAATTGCAGTAAGCATGTCAAGCAATTTTCACGTGTTAATATCTTACTGGCAACGTGACAATGAGGTGATAACCTGTTTTGGTGATGTGGGTTGAGGGGTAAATATTAACGTGAAGGGCCTCTCCCCTTCTCTTCAAAATAGTGCCCTGGATATGTTGCGTCCACTTGGCAGTGCAGCAAGGACCTCAGTTCAACATCTTATCCAAAATTCAGCACCTCTGGCAGTGCAGCACTCCCCGCACTCTGCACTGGGAGAATCGGCCTTGATTTTGTAATTGAGTTGTTTAAATTGGGAATATACGACCTGGAATATTTCAGGAAGTAGAGGTTGCTGCAGCCGTTGCCGACATAGGGAAACATAGTGTGGTTCTGATGCAAGGTCACAGAGCTGAAACTGCTCTGTTTCTCTCTCCACAGATGCTGCCAGACCTGCTGAGGATCCTCAACATTATCCATTTTTATTTTGAATTTCCAACGTTCGCAATATTTTGCTTTTTGAAATCCAGCATGTTCTGTCTCGGAACACAGGAACATTGAAACATAGGAACAGGAGTAGGCCATTCAGCCGTCGAGACTGCTCGGCCATTCAATTCATTCATGGCTGATCGGGCACTTCAATGCATTTTACGCCCATTATCCCCATAACCTTTTACATTATTGTTAATCAGAAATCTCAATCTCTGCTTTTAGCATACTCAATGACTAAGCTTCCATAGCCCTCTGGGGTAGAGAATTCCAAAGATTCACAACCTTCTGTGTGAAGAAATTTGTCCCCACCTCGGTCCTAAGTGACATCCCCCTTATTTTGAAGTTGAGCACCCTGGTGCTAGACTCCCTAACCAAGGAAAACATCTTAGCTGCGTCTACCCAATCTATTCCTTTATGTAACTTGTAGGTTTCAATGAAATCACCTCTCATTCTTTGAAGCTCCAGAGAATACAGGCCCAGTTTGCCCTATCACTCTTAAGACTGTTCCGCCATCCCTGGAATAGGTCTGGTGAACCTTTGTTGCATCCCTCTATGGCGATAATATCCTTTCTGAGATAAGGAGACCAAAATTGCACACACTCCAGATGCTGTCCAACCAATCTTCTGTACAATTGAAACAAGAGAGTCAATGGGCAGCACGGCAGCACAGTGGTTAGCACAGTTGCTTCACTTCGCCAGGGTCCCAGGTTCAATTCCCGGCTTGGGTCACTGTATGTGTGAAGTCTGCACATTCTCCCTATGTCTGCGTGGGTTTCCTCCGGGTGCTCCGGTTTCCTCCCACAGTCCAAAGATGTGTACGTTAAGTGGATTGGCCATGATAAATTGCCCTTTGTGTCCAAAAAGGTGGGGTGGGGTTACTGCCTTCCGGGAATAGGGTGGAGGTATGCGGCTGAAGTGGGGTGCTCTTTCCAAGGGCTGGTGCAGACTCGATGTGCCGAATGGCCTCCTTCTGCACTGTAAATTCTATGTTCTAAGACCTCACTTCTCCTGTACTCAAATCCTCTCGCAATAAAGGCTAACATTCCATTAGCCTTTCTCCTAGCTTGCTGCACCTGCGTCTTAGCCTTCGATGACATAGACAAGGACACTCAGGTCTCTTTGTACATCTACATTTTCTAATTTCTTACCATTTAAGAAATACTCTGCACATCTGTTCCTTCTGCCAATACAGATTACCTCACATTTTTAACTTCATGCCTTCCCCCTTAAATCCAGTCATTATACAGGAACATAGGAACAGGAGGAGGCCATTCAGCCTCTCAAGCCTATACTGTCATTCAACGGACTCAGGGTTAGTCTTTGGCCAGACTCCTTTGTCCCACATCCCTTAATACCGAAGGTAAAATAGTCTATTGATTTCAGTATTCAACATAATAATTGATTCAGCATCATCACTGGTTGCAGAAGAGAGTTCCAGAATTAAATCATGCAAAGAAGTGCTTTATAATTTCACTTTGAAAGATCAGGCTCAATTTGTTAGACTATACCCCCCAGTCTAATACTTTCCAATATGCAAACAAAATTTCTCCCTGACATTCCGATCTTATTTCCATTTGGAAAATTATGATCAATTGCACTTTCACATTGTAAGTTCCACAGAGTACAACCAGCAACGGGGTAGATTCAGACCAAATCCAACAACTCAAAACTCAGCATCTATGAGGTGCTGTGGGCCATCAGCAGCAGCAGAATTGTATTCAACCACAATCTGTAACCTCCTGGCTCGGCATGTCCCTCACTTTACCATTACCACCTAGCCAGGGGATCAACCCTGGTTCAATGAAGAGTGTAGGAGGGCATGCCAGGAACAGCACCAGGCATACCGAAAAGTAAGGCGTTAACCTGATGAAGCCACCACACAAGACTACTTGCATGCCAAACAATATAAGCAGCAAATAATAGACAGAGCTAAGCGATTCCACAACCAGCGGATCAAATCTAAACTCTGTAGTTCAATCACGTTCAGCAATTAAAGAAAAGACTGGACGAGGAAGCTCCATAAATATTTCCATCCTCAATAATGGGGGAGCCCAGGCACATCTGTGCAAAAAGGCAAGGCTGAAGCATTTGCAATAATATTTCAGCCAGAGGTGACGAGTGAATGACCCATCTCAACATCTGCCTGAAGTCCCCAGCATCACAGATGCTAATCTTCAGCCAATTCGATTCACCCCATGTGATATCAAGAAATGGGCAGCTCGGTAGCATGGTGGTTAGCATAAATGCTTCACAGCTCCAGGGTCCCAGGTTCTATTCCCGGCTGGGTCACTGTCTGTGTGGAGTCTGCACGTCCTCCCCGTGTGTGCGTGAGTTTCCTCCGGGTGCTCCGGTTTCCTCCCACAGTCCAAAGATGTGCAGGTTAGGTGGATTGGCCATGCTAAATTGCCCGTAGTGTCCTAAAAAAGTAAGGCTAGAGGGGGGGGGGGGGGGGGGGGGGGGGGGTGGTGGTTGTTGGGTTATGGGTATAGGGTGGATACGTGGGTTTGAGTAGAGTGATCATTGCTCGGCACAACATCGAGGGCCGAAGGGCCTGTTCTGTGCTGTACTGTTCTATGTTCTATGTTCTAAATGGCTGAAGGCACTGGATACCGCAATGGCTAAGGGCCATGACAATATTCTGGCAATAGTACTAAAGAACATAGAACATAGAACAGTACAGCACAGAACAGGCCCTTCGGCCCTCGATGTTGTGCCGAACAATGATCACCCCACTTAAACCCACGTAACCCATATACCCGTAACCCAACAATCCCCCCATTAACCTTACACTACGGGCAATTTAGCATGGCCAATCCACCTAACCCGCACATCTTTGGACTGTGGGAGGAAACCGGAGCACCCGGAGGAAACCCACGCGCACACGGGGAGGACGTGCAGACTCCACACAGACAGTGACCCAGCCGGGAATCGAACCTGGGACCCTGGAGCTGTGAAGCATTGATGCTAACCACCATGCTACCGTGAGGCCCTTGTGCTCCGGAACTTTCCGCGCCCCTCGCTAAGCTGTTCCAGTAGAGCTACAACACTGGCATCTACCCAGCAATGTGGAAAATGACCCAGGTATATCCTGTTCACAAAAAGCAGGCCAAATTAAACGCGGCCAATTACCGCCCATCAGTGTACTCCCAATCATCAGTAAAATGATGGAAAGGGCCATCAACAGTGCAATCAGGAAGCACTTAACAATAACCTGCTCACTGATGTTCAATTTAGGTTCCGTCAGGGTCATTCAGCCCCTGGCCTCGTTACAGCCTTGGTTGAAATATGGACAAAAGAGCTGAACTCCAGAGGTGAGGTGAGAGTGACTGCTCTTGACATCAAGGCAGAATTTGACTGATTGCGACATCAAAGGGCCTTGGCAAAATTGGAAATCGGTGGAAAATTCCCCGCCGGCTAGTTCATCGTGTTAGGCATCCATCTTAACTGTAAACGTCCCCAATAGGAACTATTATACATTCTGCAGCACCAATCGACTAAAAAAAAAACAAGTGCCTACTTTAAGAAGTAAGAGTCTATCTTGGACAGTGAAAGCAAGATTTTCTTGTTATTTAAACAAATGCATGTGAAGTCTAAAAATAATCCCAAAGTCTAGGTGCAGTATAAACAGAGGCCAGATGCCATGTAAACACAGTCCCAGGATCCAGATGTTGTGCAAACATAGTTGTAGAGTTCAAGTGTAATGTGAACACAGTCCCAGAGTCCAGGTGTAGGGTGAACACAGTCATAGATCCCACGTGCAGTTTTAATACAGCCCCAGAGTCCGAGTGTGGAGTGAGCACAGTTCCAGAGTCCAGGTAGAATGTGAACACAATCCCAGAGTCCAGGCATAATTTGAGCACAGTCCCAGAGTCCAGGTGCAGTGTGAACACAGTCAGAGCCCAAGTGCAGTTTTAATGCAGCCCCAGAGTCCGGGTACAGTGTGAGCACAGTCCCAGAATACAGGTGCAGTGTAAACAGAGTCCCAGAGTCCCGGTGTAATGCGAACACAGTCCCTAAGTTTAGCTGTAGTACAAACACAGTCCAAGATTGCAGGGGTAGGGTGAACACAGTCTGAGAGTTCGGATGTTGTGCAAACATAGTCACAAGAGCCCAAGCATAGTGTAAACACAGTCCCCGAACCCAGGTTTAATGTGAACAGAGTCCCAGAGTCCAAATGTAAGCTAAACACAGTCCCAGAGTGCAAATGTAAAATGAACACATTCCCAGAATTCAAGTGCAGTATAAACACTGTTCTAGAGTCCAAACAGAGTCCAATAGTCAGGGTGTAGTTTGAACACAGTCACAGAGCCCAAGTGCAGTTTTAACACACTCCCAGTGTCCAGGTGTAGTGTAAATATAATCCCAGAGTCCGTGTAGTGTGAACTCAGTCCCAGAATCGAGGTGTAGTGTGAACATAGGCCCAGAGTCTAGGTGTAGTGTGAACACAGTCCCAGATGTAGTGCAAATACAGTCCCAGGGTCCAGTTAGAGCATAGAACATAGAACATAGAACAGTACAGCACAGAACAGGCCCTTCGGCCCTCAATGTTGTGCCGAGCCATGATCACCCTACTCAAACCCACGTATCCACCCTATACCCGTAACCCAACAACCCCCCCCCTTAACCTTACTTTTATTAGGACACTACGGGCAATTTAGCATGGCCAATCCACCTAACCCGCACATCTTTGGACTGTGGGAGGAAACCGGAGCACCCGGAGGAAACCCACGCACACAGGGGGAGGACGTGCAGACTCCACACAGACAGTGACCCAGCCGGGAATCGAACCTGGGACCCTGGAGCTGTGAAGCATTTATGCTAACCACCATGCTACCCTGCTGCCCCGTTGCCACCATGCTACCCTGCTACCCTGTTGTAATGCAGACATGGTTCCAGAGTCCAGGGGAAGGATTCCGCCAGCCACATTTCCGGTGCGGCGCTCTCTCGCCTGTCATAATATACACCAGTATATCATGGTGCAGACACACACTGATGGACACACAGGGACCAATCAACATGTACAAACACCGCAGCCAATCACCAGTTAGAATACACACACTATAAAGGCAGAGGGCACCAAGGTTCCCGCTCATTCTGGGTGCTGCCTCTGAGTAACAAGAACTCATCCAGCCCAGCACAGAATTACAACACGTGCTGAGAGAATCAACTGGTTCGGACAAGGCTTAGGTCTCTAGTTTAAGTTAGCATCATTTAGACCCACAGTCATCGTGTGTTAGTTAGTTAAAAGTAGTTAATAAAATTGAGTTGAACCTTTCATCTGTGTTGGAAGTGTCTGTTCATCTCTCAGGTCCACACCAGCCAACACATCATGGTACCAGGAGTTGAGGGATGCTGGCACTTCTGAGACCTACCTTTCAGTGATCTGCCTTCCACCAGTCTCGCGCCATCCTACAAAATGGACTCCGTTCACCCGCCGACGCCTCTCCGCATTGCAGGGAATCTGGCTCCAACTGGAAACTTTTCAAACAGCGCTTCCAGCTGTACCTCGAAGCCAGGGACCTGGAAGCTGCCTCGGACACACGGAAGATTGCTCTCTTCCTCTTCACAGCCGGGGACCACACTCTGCACATTTACAATTCGCTCACCTTCGATGAGGGGGAGGACAAATTGAAGTTCGAGACCATAATTCTGAAGTTCGACAGCCACTGCGCGGCCGAGGTCAACGTGAGCTTCGAGAGATACATGTTTCAGCAGCGAACTCAGGGTAAGGATGAGCCTTTCCAGTCCTTTATTACCCACCTCCGCGTCCTTGTGCAGTCCTGCAACTATGGGTCCACCTCTGACTCCATGCTCCGTGACCAGATTGTTTTTGGTGTTCAATCTGAGCCCCTGCGCCAGCAGCTACTAAAAGTAAAGCAGCTCTCTCTCTCTACGGCCATTGAGACCTGTGTGCTTCATGAGCGTGCCTCCATGCGCTACTCATGCATCCAGGCTGCTGAAACGGCGCGGCTAGCCCCCTACAAGGCAGAACGGGTCCAAATGATCAAATCTCTTCAGGCTCTGGATCTGAACGATGGCGGCCATTTCGTGCGCTTTTTGCGGAGTCCCGCGCTTACACGCAGCGAGCGTGCTGACTTCACGGACTGCTTCGTGCAGTTGCGCGCTACGCTGGATAGCCCCGCGCATGCGCAGGGGCACGACGAATGTCCCGACGCTCCGGCGAGCGCCAACTGCGGCTCCACCCACTTAAAGCGGCAATGTCTCGTGAAGTCCTGACACTGCCTCACAGTGTGGCAAACGAGGCCACTACGCTGCAATGTGCAGATCTTCCATGCCTGCTGCTTTTCTAAGGTCCACCCAGCCCCACAGAGACATCAGGACTATCCAGCCTGCCATCAATGAACCTACTCCAGACCTTGCTTCCGACTGTGCCTGCAATGACCCACAGGTCCCGTTTCAAATCGGCGTCATTACTACCAACAGGATCTCCCCCAAGCGTGGCACTGAACCCATCATGTCCACAGCATCAGCCAGGATGATGAGTGGTGTGCCACCCTTATGGTCAACAGGTCCCCTGTCAGGTTCTGCCTGGACACTGGCGCTTCTGCCAATCTCATCGCGTCGTCAGATTTTTGCAAGCTCTGCGTACAGCCTGCTGTCCTGCCGTCTGCGTGTAAAATGCTGGACTACAATGGCAATGCCATCGCCGCCAGCGGCTCCTGCCGCCTTGAAGTGACACATTGTGCTCACACAGCCATTCTCCCGTTCGAGATTGTTGCTGCCTCAAAAGCCTCCTTGCTTGGTGCGCAGGCATGCAAGCTGCTCCATTTAGTGCAGAGAGTACACTCTCTCTCTTCAAGCGATGTGTCTGCATCCTCTGACACAGACTTCAGGGCGCAACTCGACTCCATCATCCAGCAAAACCATGATGTTTTCGAAGGCATGGGCACGCTCCCCTACACGTACAAAATCTTACTCAAGCCCAATGCCACACCTGTCGTTCACGCACCTCGCAGAGTCCCAGCGCCCCTCAAGGACCGCCTCAATCAACAGCTCCAGGACCTCCAAGACCAAGGAGTCATTTCTAGGGTCACGGAACCCACAGACAGGGTAAGCTCTACGGTCTGCGACTAAAAGCCATCTAGCGAGCTGCGGATCTGTATTGATCCTAAAGATCTGAATCAGAATATCATGCGGGAGCACTACCCGATTCCGAAACGTGAGGAGCTTACGTCCGAGATGGCCCACGCCAAACTATTCTCAAAACTGGATGCCTCGAAGGGTTTCTGGCAGATCTAACTAGATGAGTCAAGCAGGAAGCTGTGTACGTTCAACACTCCCTTTGGCAGGTTCTGCTACAACTGGATGCCATTCGGCATCATCTCTGCGTCTGAAGTTTTCCACCGTATAATGGAGCAGATGAAGGAGGGGATCGACGGCGTCCGGGTATATGTTGACGATATTATTATCTGGTCAACCACCCCCCAGGAACACATTGCCCGCCTTCAGTGTGTTTTCAGGCGCATCCACGAACACGGCCTCTGCCTCAATAGGGCCAAATGTTCCTTCGGCCAGTCGAGTATCAAGTTTCTGGGGCTCACATCTCCCACCAGGGGGTGCGTCCGGACGAGGACAGGATTGCAGCAATCACGTCCATGAAGACACCCGAGGATAAGAAAGCGGTTCTCCGGTTCCTGGGTATGGTGAATTTCCTCGGGATGTTCATCCCGAATCTCGCCACACACACCACAGCCCTCAGAGACCTGATTCACAAAACCACAGATTTCCGATGGCTCCTTGCTGACGAACGTGAATGGCAGGAGCTGAAGGCCAAGCTTTCCACGGCCCCAGTGTTGGCTTTTTTTTGACCCGACCAAAGAGACCAAAATCTCTACTGATGCCAGTCAGTCGGGCATTGGCGCATGCTCCTGCAACGCGTATGCGTCGCGGGCGATGACTCCCACAGAGCAGCTCTATGCGCAAATTGGAGTCAACTTGAGAACTTCTCACTGGAGTCGTGAAGTTCCACGACTACGTCAATGGACTTCCGCAGTTCGTGGTTTAAACCGACCACCGCCCCCTTGTAAATATTATCAAAAAGGACTTGAATGACATGACGCCTCGCCTCCAGCGTATCCTATTCAAGCTGCGCAGGTACGACTTTCAACTGATCTATACCCCTGGCAAGGACCTTGCCGTTGCCGATGCTCTCTCAAGGTCGATCACAGCTCCGTGTGATCATGACGGCTTCATTTGCCAAATAGCTGCTCACGTTGTTTGCAGCCTCCCATTTGCCAGCTACGGATGCACGACTGATGCAAATTCGCCGCGAGACAGCGGCTGATTCACTTCTGCAGTGGGTGATGCGCCTGATGTCAGACGGGTGGCTCAAGGGCCAATGCCCGCAATTTTACAACGTCCGCGATGACCTGGCGGTTGTCGAAGGGGTGCTCCTGAAATTGGATCGCATCGATGTCCCACAAAGCATGCGCCAGCTAGTGTTGGAGCAACTCCATGAAGGGCACTTAGGAATCGAGAAGTGCCGTCTACTGGCCGGGCATCAATGATGACATCGCCAATGTGGTGCTCAACTGCTCTACCTGCCAGCGTTTTCAGCCCGCCCAACCACGGGAGACCCTGATGCCCCATGAGCTCGTCACATCGCCATGGACCAAAGTGGGCATAGACTTGTTCCATGCATTGAGCAGGGACTACGTCATCATCATCGACTACTTCTCCAGTTACCTGGAGGTCATCAGGCTGCACAATCTCACATCCTCGGCTGTGATCAGGGCGTGTAAGGAGACGTTTGCCTGACATGGCATTCCGCTGACTGTCATGTCAGACAATGGCCCCGCTTCGCGAGCCAGGAATGGGCCGGCTTCGCCTGACACTACAACTTTGAGCGTGTTACGTCCAGTCCCCTATACCCCCAATCCAATGGGAAGGCGGGAAAGGGGGTCCACATTGTTAAGCGGCTCCTCAGCAAGGCCGCCAATGCCGGCTCAGATTTCCATCTTGCTCTGCCGGCCTATCGCTCCGCCCCGCTCTCCACCGGCCTGTTGCCTGCTCAGCTGCTAATGAACCGCACCCTCAGAACGATGGTGCCATCAATTCTCGCTCCCAACCTCGGGCTGCTGACCTTCCCGACATCCATTCACACGACAAGGTTCACATCCACCTCCCGGATGGTGGCTGGTCTGCGCCTGCGGTCGTTCTAAGGCAGGTGGCCCCCCCCGCTCCTTCCTGGTCTGCTTACCAGATGGATCCATTCGGCGCCGCAACAGGCGTGCTCTTCGCCAGGTTCCAGAATCACGGGATCCTCCGACCAGCTCTGCTACTGATCCCGCCGTGGACTGTGCGCCGCTTCCGGTCGCTCTGCCTGCCCCTGACAGTGCTGCAGCTCTCCCGGCTCCTGAGGCGCCAGCCATTGCCCCACCCTTGAGGCGGTCAACCAGAGTTCGTCGCCCACCTCAGAGACTGAACTTAGGAACTCTGTACACATGTGGACTCTCTGAAATGTTTTTTTTGCTTATATTCTTTATTGTTGCTTTCGTTATCCAGTGATTTGTAAATAGACTCATTGGTTGTTCCAATTCATGGTAGTTATCTGCACCAGGCACCTTCCTGTGTAAATAGTCTTGTTCCCTGTATATAGCTTTGTACATATGTCTTCGCACCTCACACGTAGCTAGGTACATTCTCCACACACCCACACTATTTATTATCACATGCCTATATCAACATTCTTTTTATAAAAGGGGGGATGTCATAATATACACCAGTATATCATGGTGTAGACACACTGATGGACACACACAGGGACCAATCAACATGTAAAAACTCCGCAGCCAATCACCAGTTAGCATACAATCATTATAAAGGCCTCTGAGAGTAACAAGAACTCATCCAGCCCAGCACAGACTTACAACACGTGATGAGAGAATCAACTGGTTCGGACAAGGCTTAGGTCTCTAGTTTAAGTTAGCATCATTTAGACCCGCAGTCATGGTGTGTTAGTTAGTTAGAAGTTAGTTAATAAAATTGAGTTGACCTTCATCAGTGTTGGAAGTGTCTGTTCATCTCTCAAGTCCACACGAGCCAACACATCATCGCCGGCAGCAGGATCCTTCGTTCTGGCAGCTGGCCAATGAAAATTCCCATTGTGGCCACTCCATGCCATCAGAAAACCCATGGACGTGGGTGTGCTGCCGACTGAGCGGAGCAACATGCCAACAGAGAATTCTGCCCCAGCTGTAGCCTGAACACAGTCCCAGGATGCAGGTATAGTGTGAATACAGTCCGAGAGTCCAGGGGCGGGATTCTCCAACCCCCCGGTGAGTCGGAGAATCGCCAGGGGTCAGCGTGAATCCCGCCCCCCCTCCAAATTCTCCGGGGCCCCAAAACTCGGCCCAGCGTGAGTTGCGCCGCCTGCCTCGGAGAATGGCGGGGTCCGTCGCGACTCAATGGGCCCCGGAGCTGCCCGAATTCTCCGGCCCGCCCGTTCTTTGCCAGTCCCGCCGGCGTAAGTTGGAGTAGGTCCCTTACCGGCGGGACCTGGCGGTGCGGGCGGCCTCCGGGGTTCTTGGGGGGGGGGGGGGGGGGGGGGGGGGGATCTGGCCCTGGGAGGTGCCCCATGATGGCCTGGCCTACCGATCCGCGGGCGGGTCTGTGCCGTGGGGCACTCTATCCTTCCGCACCGGAGGCTGTATCGGACCGCCATTGCCGGTGCGGAAGCGAAACCCTCTGCGCATGTGTGGGAATGATGCCAGCACATGCTGGTGCTCCCGCGCATGCGCCAACACACGCTGGCTGGCAGAGGCCCTTCGGCTCCGGTTGGCGTGGCGCTATGCCCCTTTTCCGCCGGCTGGCGGGGTGCTAACCACTCTGGGGCGGGCCTAGCCCCTGAAGGTGTGGAGGATTCTATGATCTATTCCAGATGTTATGGTGCGATTCTCCCAAAAGGGAACAAAGTCCCCTAGTGGGTGTGTTCAGCCGTGTGTTTCTCGGCACACGCAGTAACGGGAAACTCATGGCTATTCAACACGACTCATGTGAATAAGGAGCCCGAATGGGGAATGCGCCCTCGTGCACATCGTCCATTTTGTGCAGTGGGGAGCTCCGCTCGCCGGAGCGAGAGAGCGAGAGCATTGTAGCGAGAGATCGGTCCCCCAAAACAATCCCCGGCCTCCCCCAACCCGAATACAATATGGGATGGTCTCTGGTCCCCCAACACCTCAGAACACCCTCGCTGGCAACTCTGGCCCAATCACACGTGTGCAAAAATGCCAGCTTGGCATCTTGGCAGTGCCAATCTGGCATGCTGGCAGTGCCTATGTCAGCTGACAATGCCAGCTGGGCACCAGCAGGTAGAGTAGAGATTTACTGGAATGGTTCCAGAAATGTGGAATTATAGTTGTGAGGCTTTCTCGACAAGCTGGAGTTGTTCTCCTTTGAGCATGGAAGGCTAAGAGGACATTTGCACAGGTGTTCAGATAGAGTAAATAAAGAGAAGCCATTTTGAAGTTCTGAAGGATCAATTGCATTAGGGTGTTGGGTAAATATTCAATAGTAGTTTTGAACAGGGAGTTAGAAAAATACTTGATAAGAAAGTGTTGCATGGGAAAGAGTGAGGGAGTGGAACTAAATGGATTGCTTTTTGCAAGAGCTTCATTGGTACAGGTCACAACAGATTAGAGAAACTTGAATTTAACCTGCATTCACAAACTTGTTTGTCTCAATGTGTCACTTCAAGTGCTCTTTATTTATTAACTGTTAGGATCAGTGTTAATATCTGTCTCAATTATTGTAAATATCTGTCTCAATTATTGTAAACTTTGTCATTCGAAATGAAACCCTTTCCTTAATAAAATTATTTCTGTACTTCTGCCGAGCATTTCCCATTTGCAGGTATCCTTTGAACTTCAAACCTCTCGAGAGACCTAAAGCGTCAAATGCATTAGTCAGACTTCTCCAGGCTTTTTACAATGAGGAAGTAGACAGTGCCATGATGACAACCACATCAGGCAAAGCGAATGGAGTTAATGGGTTTGATGGAGAATTCCTGAAGAACATATGATCACAGGGAAGGAAGTGGCTAACAAAGTTGTCCACCAAAATCATAAGCACAGGCACCACTCCGAACCTCTAGTGCCAATACAACGTCATGGCCAAGCCAATGAAACCACTTGAAGATCCACACAGCTGCCACCCCATCGGCCTTCCCTCAACAACATATAAAATTCTGGAATACCTCTGGCTGAACAAACAGAGTCACAGCCTGGAAAAAATGATCACCACCCGCCCCACCAAAGCAGGTTTTCCAAAAGGCTGCAACTGCTCCGAACAGTTCCTGACACCGACTTCACAGAATTGAGGCTGGTTTCTAGAAAGGCCTAAAGAAAGGAGCTCTCTTTGTTGACTGATCCTGTTCCAAGGCAGGGAGGAAGTGGTCGAGTGAGGCAACCGTGGTTTACTAAAGTAGGTGAATCACTTATCAAGAGGAAGAAGGAGGCTTATGTAAAGTTGAGACGTGAAGGTTCAGTTAGGGCGCTCGAGAGTTATATGTTAGCCAGGAAGGACCTAAAGAGAGAGCTAAGAAGAGCCAGGAGGAGACATGAGAAGTCTTTGGTAGGTAGGGTCAAGGATAATCCTAAAGCTTTCTATAGGTATGTCAGTAATAAAAGAATGACTAGGGTAAGAGTAGGGCCAGTCAAGGACAGTAGTGGGAAGTTGTGCGTGGAGTCTGAGGCGATAAGAGAGGCGCTAAATGAATATTTTTCGTCAGTATTCACACAGGAAAAAGACAATGTTGTCGAGAATACTGAGATACAGGCTACTAGAATAGAAAGGATTGAGGTTCATAAGGTGGAGGCGTGAGCAATTCTGGAAAGTGTGAAAATAAATAAGTGCCCTGGGCCAGATGGGATTTATCCTAGGATTCTCTGGGAACCTAGGGAGGAGATTGCTGAGCCTTTGGCATTGATCTTTATGCCATCATTGTCGACAGGAATAGTGCCAGAAGACTGGAGGATAGCAAATGTTGTCCCCTTGTTCAACAAGGGGTGTAGAGACAACCCCGGTAACTATAGACCAGTGAGCCTTACTTCTGTTGTGGGAAAAGTCTTGGAAAGGACTATAAGAGTTAGTATTTATAATCATCTAGAAAGGAATAATTTGATTACGGATAATCAACACGGTTTTGTGAGGGGTAGGTCGTGCCTCACAAACCTTATTGAGTTATTTGAGAAGGTGACCAAACAGGTGGACAAGGGTAAAGCAGTTGATGTGGTGTATATGGATTTCAGTAAAGCGTTTAATAAGGTTCCCCACGGTAGGCTGTTGCAGAAAATACGGAGGCATGGGATTGAGGGTGACGTAGCGGTTTGAATCAGAAATTGGCTAGCTGGAAGAAGACAGAGGGTGGTGGTTGATGGGAAATGTTCAGCCTGGAGTTCAGTTGCTAGTGGTGTACCACAAGGATCTGTTTTGGGGCTACTGCTGTTTGTCACTTTTATAAATGACCTGGAGGAGGGCGTAGAAAGATGGGTGAGTAAATTTGTGGATGAAATGAAAGTTGGTGGTGTTGTGGACAGTACGGAAGGATGTTGCAGGTTACAGAGGGACATAGATAAGCTGCAGAGCTGGGCTGAGAGGTGGAAAATGGAGTTTAATGCAGAAAAGTGTGAGGTGATTCATTTTTGAAGGAGTAACAGCAAGGCAGAGTACTGGGCTAATGGAAGATTCTTGGTAGTGTAGATGAGCAGAGAGATCTCGGTGTCCATGTACATAGATCCCTGAAAGTTGCCACCCAGGTTGATAGGGTTGTTAAGAAGGTGTACGGTGTGTTCGCTTTTATTGGTAGAGGGATTGAGTTTCGGGGCCATGAGGTCATGTTGCAGTTGTACAAAACTCTGGTGCGGCCGCATTTTGAGTATTGCGTGCAGTTCTGGTCGTCGCATAATAGGAAGGATGTGGAAGCATTGGAAAGGGTGCAGAGGAGATTTACCAGAATGTTGCCTGGTATGGAGGGAAGATCTTATGAGGAAAGGCTGAGAGACTTGAGGCTGTTTTCGTTATAGAGAAGAAGGCTAAGAGGTGACTTAATAGAGGCATACAAGATGATCAGAGGATTAGATACGGTGGACATTGAGAGCCTTTTTCCTTGGATGGTGATGGTCAGCACGAGGGGACATAGCTTTAAATTGAGGAGAGATAGATATAGGACAGGATGTCAGAGGTAGGTTCTTTACTCAGAGAGTAGTGGGCGGGGGGGGGGGGGGGGGGGGGGGGGGGGGTGGAATGCCCTGCCTGCAACATTAGTGGACTCGCCAACATTAAGGGCATTTAAATGGTCATTGGATAAACATATGGATGATAATGGAATTGTGTAGATGGGATTTAGATTGGTTTCGCAGGTTGGCGCAACATCAAGGGCTGAAGGGCCTGTACTGTGCTGTAATGTTCTATTCTATTCTATTCTAAGACACAATGTATCACACAACACCGCTGCTAATACTCTTCAAAATGATCCGCTGTGTGAAAGCCCGGAAACCAATCAATTCCATGATCAGCAACCAACCGTTCCATGTGTACCTTGGGGATCAAACCTTCTGCCCACACATAACCATTGGGGGTATGGGATTTTAGGTTCCTGAGAGCTTCACACCAGCTCTCTTCAATACATATACCAATGACCTCCCTCCCATATTCTGGTGACGTGACTTTGGCTTTCTTGGCTAAAGAACTCCAGCAGATTGAAGTAACAGTCACTGAAGATACATGTTCTTTGGAAGCCTACTTCAGAAAACGGAGACTTTGACACTGCCAAGTCTGTTGTTTCAGCCTTCCATCTGAATGACTGAAAGGCAGGGAAGGACTTCAAGTCTAGTTCTGTGATCAAATACTCACTCGTGAATCATGTCAAAATACCTTGATATAATTCTTGACTGTACGTCAATTGACCGGCAATACCTCCCAACACTGGAGCCAAGTTCAAGACGAGAGTGGCGGGTACCACCTGAGGCAGCAGGTCACTGCTTAACTTGCTCTGGCCAACACAACAGCAAAGGACTGCATCTCAACCTGGCTTGGGAGTTGCAACATAAATATGGGACATATCCATCTCTGGGAAGTCGTAAGGATTATTCCTGGAATATTGAGACACCACAGTTTGAGTGGCATCCTGTACTAGCTCTTATGGAATCTCCAGATATCCACAGGGGAAATATCCTCCTCAAAGAACATAGTTAAGCACAAGCTAACAAAGCATTCCCCAAAAGAAACTTACTCAGCCATCTGAAATCCCATACCCCTAATGGGACACACCCAACGAAATGAAGCAGCCCCACCTCTCCGTAGTGCACACGCTAGTTAACTAAAACATCACCATCTGCAACCTAGCCACTGACCCAAGTGGGGAAGTCCCAGATTTCAACCTGCCACAGAAAATCTGTACAATCCTCAACCGCTGGAGGGAGGGATTGGGAAGACGCTCCCACTTGTGCCACGCGTGGAACATGAGGAATAACTCAAATTGTGACTGTGGCTATCCGAGTCAGACCATCACCCATACACTCTCCTGTCAGAGTGATTCATTCCTGGTGGAATCACAACCATTCACATTGCATCAGCTCAAGCTGGATTGTTAACCTTGACATCGAACTGTAACTGCTTCCCCAGACATATGATTAATATATATATACACTGATAACAGCTATTTTGTACCCTATTGTCTGTTGAATACTTCATGAGCACTTTGGGCTGGATTCTCCATTTTGGGACACTCCATCGGAGATGAATTGCAAACAGTTAATGATCCCCCAGGGCTTAGAACTCCAAAGTATATTATGAAGTTCACCTGACCTACAATCTTATTGTTGAATTTGCTAGGATGAGCACAAGAGCATTCCTTTCAGGTGTGATTCATCAGTCTTCTGAGAGATTTTAATCAAAACAAGCTCAAAACAAGCTAAGAACTTAGTTAACATATATATATATATAAACACACAGCAAGAATTTGTTTTATCAATTACAAACATAAAAACACCACACAACTACAATAATCTATGAATTTCCCTTTAACTGTTCCAATTAAAAAACAAAACCCAATAAACCAAAAAACCCTATTCAAGGGTGTGGCCCAGCATTCTGCATTTTCACTTGAATGAGACTGATTTTCCCTGAGATTCAGATCCCTTCTCACCAGCAGATTTAACTCCTTCCGGAAAGCAAACTATATCATTTAAGTTACAAAGCAGGCAGCTATAATCAATGTTTTTTTCTCCTGGAACAACTCTTTAAAATGAAAACATAGAAAGGCCGAAAAGAAACTGTAGGCCAAATTCAGCACACATGTATATGGCCTCAACTGGGACCTTGGATTCATGTCACATTACATTCAGCACACCCCCCCCCCCTCCCCCCCTCCCCACCATCTGGTCTAGGCTTGGGAAATCCTACCAACTGTCCTGGCTTGAGACAATTCACACCTCTTTAACCTGTGATTATCTCTCTCTCCAGTCGATGCATCTGGACCTGTAAAGACTTAATGACCTGCAAAGACACACATGCAAAGTATCATCTTGCATCATTGACTTTGTCTATTTGTGTATTTCTGGAACCCACCTCTTCATTCACCCGAGAAGGAGCTGTGCCCCGAAAGCTAGTGATTCGAAACAAACCTGTTGGACTCTAACCAGATGTTGTCAGACATCCTACTGCTCTCATCACCTTGTACACCTCTCTATCAAGTCACCTCTCTTCCTTATTCGCTCCAGTGAGAAAAGCCCTAGCTCCCTCGACCTTTCTTCATAAGACATTCCCTCCTGACCAGGCAGCATCCTGGTAAATCTCCTCTGAACCCTCTCCAAAGCATCCACATCCTTCCTATAATGAGGCAACCAGAACTGGACACAATATTCCAAGTGTGGTCTAACCAGGGTTTTATAAAGCTGCAGCAAAACCTCGCGGCTCTTAAATTCAATCCCTTTGTTAATGAAAGCCAACACACCATATGCCTTCTTAATAACCCTATCAACCTGGGTGGCAACTTTGAGGGATCTATGTAGGTGGACCCCAAGATCCCTTTGTTCTTCCACACTTCCAAGAATCCTGCCTTTAACCCTCTATTCTGCATTCAAATTCAACCTTCCAAAATGAATCATTTCACATTTATCTTGGTGGAACTCTGCCATTTCTCAGCCCAGCTCTGCATCCTGTCAATGTTCTGTTGTAACCTACAACAACCTTCAACACTATCTATAACTCCACCAACCTTTGTGTCATCGGCAAACTTACTATCTGATCCTTCCACTTCCTCATCCAAGTCATTTATAAAAACCACAAAGAGCAGAGGTCCCAGAACAGATTCCTGCGGGACACCACTGGTCACTGACCTCCAGGCGGAATACTTTCCATCCACTACCACTCGCTGCCTTCTTTCAGCCAGTCAATTCTGTATTCAGACAGCCAGAGTTCCCTGTATCCCATGCCCCCTGACTTTCTGAATGAGCCTACCATGGGGAACCTTATCAAATGCCTTACTGAAATCCATATACACCACATCCATTACCCGACCTTCATGTGCCTCGTCACATCCTCAAAGAATTCAATGAGGCTTGTGAGGAATGACCTGTCCCTCACAAAGCCGTGCTGACAATCTTTAATAAAAATTTTTTAAAAAAATAATCATAAATCCTATCTCTCAGAATCCTTTCCAGTATTTTGCTCACCACAAATGTAAGACTGACTAGTCTGTAATTCCCAGGGATATCCCTAATCCTTTCCTTGAACAGGGGAACAACATTCGCCTCCCTCCAATCATTTTGTGAATGGTACACACTGCTGTCACTGTGTGTTGGCGATAGAGGAAGCAAATGTGTAAGGTGGTGGATGGGGTGCCAATCAAGTGGGTCCTGGATAGTCATAACTCTTTGAGTGTGTCATGAAAATTGAAATTGGAGTAAACATCCCCTTAAACTGCTGCTGTCCTGAACTAATCAACTACTCTTCCTGGAAGCTAAGGGTTCATTACTCACCTACTGCTCTCAGTATCACCCACCTGTGTCACAGAGGATGCTACACACCAATAACTGGGATTTCTCAATTGTATGCCTATAGACTTGCCTTAAATGGTAAACCCACTCAACGGCAAGTAGACAATGATGCGCATTGGGGTATAGCGGTGTGGTTATGTTAATGAACATGCTACTGGACTGATAATTCAGAGTAGAGGAAGGTTCAAATCCCACTATAATTCACTTTTTACAAAAATCTGGTAATTATCATTTCTTGTCCTTACCTTGGGTCTGGTTGACATGTGCACACCAAAATGGTAAACTGCCTTCTGACATGGTTAAAAAAAATCACTTGGTCATAGCAGACTGCTACAAAGAATAAAACTCGCTGCCTAACAGCATTGTGGGAGCATCTTCATCATCTAACATCAGGGGTTCATCCACAAAGCCCTCCACCATCTTCTCTGGGCAACTAGGGATGGGCAAGAAACACCAACCTTAGGAGCATTGCCCACATCCAGTGGTTTGAAGATAGCTAACAAAAATATTTCAACCTAAAGCTCCAGAGGCTACGTCAAATGAGGGTGGGGCAATGTTGTTTGGGCCTATGCAGTTTGTAATCACTCTGTTATAAGAATTCAATTTAAGGAATATATTTAGTATAACATATAGAAACATAGCCAGCCCATCACGATGATGGGGTGTGTGCATGAATGATATCATTCTATAATTTCGCCAGCTGATCTAATATATATTGAACCTTTTAAGAAGAAAGAAAATACACAGACTTAAAATGGTTAAAGTGGCACTGTAGCCCAGTGGTTAGCACTGCTGCTTCACAGCACCAAGTCCCTGATTTCCATTTTGGCCTTGGGTGACTGTCAGTGTGGAGTTTGTACGTTCTGCTCGTGTCTGCGTGGGTTTTGTCCGGATGCTGCGGTTTCCTCCCACAGTCCAAAGGTGTGCAAGTTAGGTGGGTTGGCCATAAGAAATTGCCCCACAGTTTGTAAGCTAGGTTGCAGGGGTGGGCGTGGGAGTGAACCTGGGTAGTGTACTCTTTCGAAGGGTTGACACAGACTCAATAGGCTGAGTAGGGATCTAAAGCCTGCTGTACTAATTTATTTGTTAACATGTGAAGGGTTAAGCACAGTGAGTGGCATTCATTATTCTAAATTCACAAAAGTCCCCATTTTTTTTAATCGAACCCCTGCAGTGCAGAATGAGGCTGTTCATCCCATCTAGTCTGCTACAAGCTTCCGAAAGAGCACCCTACTAGACCCACTCCCCCGCCTTAACCCCAGCTAACCTTATTTGGACAGTAAAAGGGCAATTTAGCATGGCCAAACAACCTAACCTGCACATCTTTGGACTGTGTGAGGAAACCGGAATGCCCAGAGGAAACACATGCAGACACAAAGATCAGAACAAGATCAGAATCGAACCTGGGCTGCTGACGCTGTGAGGCAGCAGTACAAACTATTGCGCCACCGGTAGTTGGACTTGGTATGAAAGGGGGAATCAAATTTTACTCCTCCTCACGCGGCTGGATTGGCGGGTTTACACTTGTGTATCTGGCGTGTTACTACTCCCCGACACATGACCGGTCACAGTATAGGAAGCTAATGTACACCATGGTAACAGTCGGGAGGTGGCCAAGAATCTCGCTGGGGTGGAGCAAAGGAATGTGTATTTTGTAATTCATATGTTGTAAGTTTTAGAAACCTAAACTGGTAGTCTGAATTGGAATTTTAAAGTTGGCCCCTCCCAACCTATTTGTACGTCCTTCCCATTTCAACCCCTTCTTCCCCCTTTATCACTTTCCAAATTTATCTTTTCCCATCTCATCCCATCCACTTTTCAGAATTTATCTAAATGACTATTTAATGACACAGATATTCTGGGTGGGTTTTCTGGTACTGGCTGCCAGAGGGATTTAAAAGACACAAAGGTTCAATTGCATGCAATCGAACAGATCCAGACTCTTATCTGCACTCCTATGGCGACTCTGAAGTCAAAGGACATTTGGCGGGATCGCCATATCAACCACAGGGGAAATCATCGTGATAGGCCTGGAAAGTCCTACCTGTTGTCTCAGACTGAATCAGTGACCTCAGTGCCCTCAGCTGAACTTTCAATCCCAGGTCCTTTCCATCACCAAGATCCTTCATTTTCACCTCAAAGATTTAGACCAGAATGAAGTAGAATTCCTAAGGTGCAGAAGGAGGCGATTCGACCAATCAAGTCTTCCCTGACCCTCTAAAAGAGCACCCAACCTAGACCCACTCCCCACCTTATCCCTGTAACTCCATTACTCTACCTAACCTACATATTGTTGGACATGAAGGGGCAATTTAACATGACCAATTAACCTAGCCTGCACATCTTGGACTGTGTAAGGAAACTGGAGCACCCAAAGGAAACCCACGCAGACACGGGGAGAACGTGAAAGCTCCACATAGTCACCCATGGCAGCAAATCATCCAATTATAAAAACTTATCTGCTTCCTACAGTTGGCTCTATGCAGTTAGCCATCACCACATGACAACTTTATATAACTAACCACAGCATTTTCTCAGCAAAAAGGCATTCATCTAATTGCCCTTGAATGCTGTCTAATTTTATCAGCCTTATAGAGTTCCCTTTAAATAGAAATTTGGTCATTCATTCTTCGAACTCTATCCCTGGCCTGGCATCATGGCACCATCTTATTGCACTGAAAGAAACTTCTTATCTTCCAGCTACTCAGCATAGAACATAGAACATAGAACATTACAGCGCAGTACGGGCCCTTCGGCCCTCGATGTTGCACCGACCTGTGAAACCATCTGAAGCCTATCTGACCTACACTATTCCATTTTCATCCATATGTCTATCCAGTGACCACTTAAATGCCCTTAAAGTTGGCGAGTCTACTACTGTTGCAGGCAGGGTGTTCCACACCCCTACTACTCTCTGAGTAAAGAAACTGCCTCTGACATCTGTCCTATATCTACCACCCCTCAATTTAAAGCTATGTCCCCTCGTGTTGGTCATCACCATCCGAGTAAAGAGACTCTCACTGTCCACCCTATCTAACCCTCTGACTATCTTATATGTCTCTATTAAGTCACCTCTCAGCCTTCTCCTCTCTAACGAAAACAACCTCAAGTCCCTGAGCCTTTCCTCGTAAGACCTTCCCTCCATACCAGGCAACATCCTAGTAAATCTCCTCTGAACCCTTTCCAAAGCTTCCACATCCTTCCTATAATGTGGTGACCAGAACTGCACGCAGTACTCCAGGAGCGGCCGCACCAGAGTTATGTACAGCTGCAGCATGACCTTGTGGCCCCGAAACTCAATCCCCCTACTGATAAAGGCTAGCACACCATATGCCTTCTTAACAGCCCTATTAACCTGGGTGGCAACTTTCAGGGATTTATGTACCTGGATGCCGAGATCTCTCTGTTCATCTACACTACCAAGAATCTTGCCATTAGCCCAGTACTCTGCATTCCTGTTACTCCTTCCAAAGTGAACCACCTCACATTTTTCTGCATTAAACTCCATCTGCCACCTCTCAGCCCAGCTCTGCAGCTTATCTATGTCCCTCTGTATCCTATAACATCCTTCAGCACTATCCACAACTCCACCAACCTTCGTGTCATCTGCAAATTTACTAACCCATCCTTCTACACCCTCTTCCAGGTCATTTATAAAAATGACAAACAGCAGTGGCCCCAAAACAGATCCTTGCGGTACACCACTAGTAACTGAACTCCAGGATGAACATTTGCCATCAACCACCACCCTCTGTCTTCTTTCAGCTAGCCATTTACTGATCCAAACTGCTAAATCACCTTCAATCCCATACTTCCTTATTTTCTGCAATAGCCAACCGTGGGGAACCTTATCAAACGCCTTACTGAAATCCATATACACCACATCAACCACTTTACCCTCATCCACCTGTTTGGTCACTTTCTCAAAAAACTCAATAAGGTTTGTGAGGCATGACCTACCCTTCACAAAACCGTGTTGACTATCGCTAATCAACGTTCTTTTCAAGATGATTATAAACCCTATCTCTTATAACTTTTTCCAACATTTTACCCACAACCGAAGTAAGGCTCACAGGTCTATAATTACCAGGGTTGTCTCTACTCCCCTTCTTGAACAAGGGGACAACATTTGCTATCCTCCTGTCTTCCGGCACTATTCCTGTTGACAAATACAACATAAAGATCAAGAACAAAGGCTCTGCAATCTCCTCCCTGGCTTCCCAGAGAATCCTAGGATAAATCCCATCTGGCCCAGGGGACTTATCTATTTTTACATTTTCCAAAATTGCTAACACCTCCTCCTTGTGAACCTCAATTCCATCTAGCCTGGTCGACTGAACCTGAGTATTCTCCTCGACAACATTGTCTTTCTCCAGTGTAAACACTGACGAAAAATATCCATTTAACGCTTCCCCTATCTCCTCTGATTCCACACACAACTTTCCACTACTATCCTTGATTGGCTCTAATCTTACTCTAGTCATTCTTTTGTTCCTGATATACCTATAGAAAGCCTTAGGGTTTTCCTTGATCCTATCCACCAACGGCTTTTCGTGTTCTCTCCTCGCTCTTCTTAATCCTCCCTTTAGGTCCTTCCTGGCTAACTTGTAACTCTTGTGCCCTAACTGAGCCTTCATGTCTCATCCTAACATAAACCTTCTTCTTCCTCTTGACAGGTGCTTCAACTTCCTTAATAAACCACGGTTCCCTTGCTCGACAACTTCCTCCCTGCCTGACAGGTACATACTTATCAAGGACACGCAGTAGCTGTACCTTGAAAAAGCTTCACATTTCGATTGTACCCATCCCCTGCAGTTTCCTTCCCCATCCTATACATCCTAAATCTTGCCGAATAGCATCATAATTGTCTTTCCCCCAGCTATAATTCTTGCCTTGCGGTATATACCTATCCCTGCCCATTGCTAAAGTAAACATAACCGAATTGTGAGCACTATCACCAAAGTGCTCATCTACATCTAAATCTAACACCTGGCCGGGTTCATTACCCAGTACCAAATCCAATGTGGCCTCGCCCCTTGTTGGCCTGTCTACATACTGTGTCAGAAAACCCTCCTGCACACACTGCACAAAAACTGACCCATCTATAGTACTCGAACTATAGTATTTCCAGTCAATATTTGGAAAGTTAAAGTCCCCCATAACAACTACCCTGTTACTCTCGCTCCTGTCGAGAATCATCTTTGCAATCCTTTCCTCTACATCTCTGGAACTATTCGGAGGTCTATAGACAACTCCCAACAGGGTGACCTCTCCTCTCCTCTTCCTAACCTCGGCCCATACTACCTCAGTAGACGAGTCCTCAAACATCATTTCTACTGCCGTAATACTTTCCTTGATTAACAATGCCACTCCCCCCCCCCCCCCCCCCCCCCCCCCCCCCCTCTTTTACCATCTTCTCTGTTCTTACAGAAACATCTAAATCCTGGAACCTGCAACAACCATTCCTGTACCTGCTCTACCCATGTCTCCGAAATCGCCACAACATCGAGATCCCAGGTACCAACCCATGCTTCAAGCTCACCCACCTTATTCCGGATGCTCCTGGCGTTGAAGTAGACACACTTCAAACCAGCGTCTTGCTTGCCGGTGCCCTCTTTCGAACTTTTAACCCTATCCCTGACCTCACTACTCTCAACATCCTGTACACTGGGACTACAATTTAGGTTCCCATCCCCCTGCTGAATTAGTTTAAACCCCCCCGAAGAGCACTAGCAAATCTCCCCTCCAGAATATTGGTACCCCTCTGGTTCAGGTGAAGACCATCCTGTTTGTAGAGGTCCCACCTACCCCAGAATGAGCCCCAATTATCCAGGAAACCAAAACCCTCCCTCCTGCACCATCCCTGTAGCTACGTGTTCAACTCCTCTCTCTCCTTATTTCTCACTTCGCTAGCACGTGGCACGGGTAACAACCCAGAGATAACAACTCTGTTTGTTCTAGCTCTCAGCTTCCACCCTAGCTCCCTGAATTTCTGTCTCAAATCCCCATCTCTCTTCCTACCTATGTCGTTGGTACCTATGTGGACCACGACTTGGGGCTGCTCACCCTCCCCCTTAAGGATCCCAAAAACACGATCAGAGACATCACGAACCCTGGCACCTGGGAGGCAACACACCAACCGTGAGTCTCTTTCGTTCCCACAGAACCTCCTGTCTTTTCCTCTAACTATGGAGTCCCCAATGACAAGTGCTCTGTTCCTCTTCTCCATTCCCTTCTGAGCAACAGGGACAGACTCTGCGCCAGAGACCTGTGCCCCATTGCTTACCCCTGGTAAGTCGTCCCCCGCAACAGTATCCAAAACGGTATACTTGTTATAGAGGGGAACGACCACAGGGGATCCCTGCACTGCCTGCCGGTTCCCTCTCCCTCCCCTGACGGTAACCCATCTACCTTCTTCTTTTACCTGAGATGTGACTACCTCCCTATAACTCCTCTCAATAACCCCCTCCGCCTCCCGAATGATCCGAAGTTCATCCAGCTCCAGCTCCAGGTCCCTAACGCGGTTCTCGAGGAGCTGGAGTTGGGTGCACTTCCTGCAGATGTAGTCAGCAGGGACACTCGAGGTGACCCTTTCCTCCCACAGTCTGCAGGAGGAACATTCAACTGCCCTAGCCGCCATTCCCACTGAACTAACTTCCCAACTACTGAAAACTAAAAAAAAAACTTGTTAGTTTAGCAATCCGACGGACAGAACTTTTTGTTTTTGGTTAGAGGAGGAGGATGGGTGGGAGACAGTACGTAAGTAGTGTTTTGGGTAAAGCTGTCACTCGAGAACAGCCCCTTCAAAAACCACCTTCAACTTACGCTGACCGTACTG
This sequence comes from Scyliorhinus canicula, assembly GCF_902713615.1. Classification (NCBI taxonomy): domain Eukaryota; kingdom Metazoa; phylum Chordata; class Chondrichthyes; order Carcharhiniformes; family Scyliorhinidae; genus Scyliorhinus; species Scyliorhinus canicula. The sequence goes on from NC_052162.1 coordinate 95,470,583, forward strand.
CACGTATGCAAATCTCCCCAGAACAGCCAATCAGAAGCTCTGCTCTGCTGCCCTCTGCTGGATGCTTGCCTTCCCTCGAACTCCTCGGGTCACTTGCGCAGGTACACCTTCAACTTACGCTGACCGCACTGCACGTATGCAAATCTCCCCGGAACAGCCAATCAGAATCTCTGCTCTGCTGCCCTCATATTCAGTGTGCAATTAAATCATTGAGTTCTGTCCAGCTAAGTTACCGTCATCTTGTTGGTTAACTCTGAATTGTATTGCTTCATAAAACCCCATTGCCCAAGGAAAATAAAATTATTTGTCTAGTATCTGCTGATATTACAGTGACTCTGCTCCAAAGAGATTAGCTTGATTTCCTTCTGATTGGGGATTTTGACCCCCTGACATGACCCTGGTCATGTGACCGTTGTCTGTTTGGTCAAAGTGGGCTGTTTGATTTGTACCATATGAACGACATTGGCCAGATCACACTACATTAAGATTAAAATAATAAAACCACAGATTGCTAAATGGGAGAGTGCAGATAATTGCAGTGTGGATCTATTCGATTGCATGCAATTCGACCTTTGTGTCTTTTAGAATGTGCCATATAGCCACTGCAAACTGATGGCTCATTGGTTCATTACACATGTCAGAAAAGATAGGCGGTTGTGCATGTCAGCGAAACAGGTAGGAAAATATTTTTGAGCTGTTGATAATGACATCAGATAGTGTTGTAAACAGATTAGTCATGATCTTATTGAATGGTGGGATGGGCCCATTGGGCCTACACCCATTCTTAATGTGTTGCTGTATTGCAAAAGCCATCAGTGCTTCTCTGATGCAGTCTCCCTCTGAGTGACGGCTTCATGTGTTCACGTTAGGTAACTACTTGCTCGGCATCCAGCAGAGGGTTCTGGACTGAACTGAAACTTCACATCAATGCTCCAAGTCTGGAGCCAATCTGAGAGACAGCTTCACACCAACAGCAGAAATCTGCAGCTGAGATTGGTGCTGTGCCCTCCTCGAGAGACTCTGGCTCAGCTCTGTCCTGGGGCCAGGTGCCCAGGCCTGATTCAGAATCCATTCCTGCTGTAATGGTAGCTTCATCATTAGCGGAAATGGTTTTGGTGCATACTATACTATTGGGGAGCCAGTACCCTCTCTTGAGAAGCTCAGCAATATGGATAGGCCGGGATTCTCTGCTCTGAATTTGCCCCGCTACCACTGCCAGGGAGAATGGAGAATTTGGCACTCAGGCAAACTCTGTTCACTGTAGCGGGAATGAAGAAAGCCACAGGTGTGAAAGAACGGAGAATTCTGGCCCAAATCTTTCTGAGCTCGAGCATGCTTCTGCCTCCCTTGTTGCTCTTATTGTTTGATACCCTTGGCCTTCACCTGCTGTTCATCCAGCCTCATTTATCAGCTTATACATCTCACACAGTTTATCTGTTCTCCTTTATTCCCTCGCTTGAATATTTAAGTATTATTCAGTTTCCTTTGATTGATGCAATCCAGTTAAACAAAACCAACTTTCCATTACAGAGTACCCACGCACCTGATTGTTCAAACACAAACATTACTGGAGCTCAGCCTTTATTATCACAGTGAATGGGGGATTGGGACTTAGGATAGGTTTTAAATTTCTCCTGGTCAAAGACAACTATCCAACCTCCTCACTACACTGTTGTTCTTTCTATATTTCGGAAAGGGGACCACGACCTAGAAATTCAGCCACTCGAGAGGGTGCAGGGTTCCATTTCCAAAGGTGAGGGTCAAAGTTCAGGGTGTGGCACGGTTCTTTCGTGGGGGTGGTGAGATGACTGTTTCACTTGGGAGGCACTGGTGCAAGGGGGGACTGGTCAGACAGGCCTCATGTAGCAACGAAAAATTACAGGGAACAATGGCGAGGTAGAATTGGTTCAAAGAGATAGACTGGCTTGAAGGGGGGAATGGGATGAATTGTTTTAAGGGGGATGACCCATTCAGCCGTGTGGAATTAATGGGGGTGAAGGGTCCGTTAAAAAGGTTGGAGGACTGGTTAAGGGGGGAGGGGGGGTTTGAAGGACTGTTTAAAGTCGGGGTGTAGATGTGGTTAAAGGGGGATGAAGGACTGGTTAAGAGGGTGGATGACTGGTTAAAGACGGTAGAGGATTGATGAAGTGGGTAAGGGGATTAATTGAATGCCTAAAGGGGTAACAGACTAGTTAAGGGGAGATAGTGTGGAGGATCGCTTGGAGGGCAGCATGGCAGTCCAGTGGTTAGCACTGTTGCTTCACAGTTCCAGGATCCCAAGTTCATCTCCCAGCTTGGGCCACTGTCTGTGCCGAGTCAACACATTCTCCCTGTGTGTGTGTGTGTGTGTGTGGGTTTCCTCCTACAGTCCAAAAATGTGCAGGTTAGATGGATTGGCTGTGCTGAATTGCCCTTAGTGTCCAAAAAAGGTTAGGTGGGGTTACGGGAATAGGTTGGAGGCATGGGGATATGAAGGATGTTCTTTCCAAGTGGCCGTGCAGACTCGATGTGCCAAATGGACTCCTTCTGCACTGTAAATTCTATGATTTTATCGCTTCATGGGTGACAGCTTGGAGGGGGTGGGAGTGGTGATGTGGAGCTTACGGTAACTGGGTTGGGGGAGAAAAACATTTTTGGTGATGGTACTTATAATAATAATAACCTTTATTGTCACAAGTAGGCTTACATTAACACTGCAATGAAGTTTCTGTGAAAAGCCCCTAGTCGCCACATTCCGGCTCCTGTTCAGGTACACAGAGCGAGAATTCAGAATATCCAATTCACCTAATAGCACGTCTTTCAGGACTTGTGGGAGGAAACCGGAGCACCCGGAGGAAACCCACGCAAACACAGGGAGAACATGCAGATTCCGCACAGACAGTGATCCAAGCTGGGAATCAAACCTGGGACCCTGGAGCTGTGAAGCAACAGTGCTACCCACTGTGCTACCGTGTCGCCCAAGGTACCCCCACTGTTCTACTGTGCCACACCCCCTTTAGAGGGGAGTTGGGATTGGGGGAGGGGTGTGGTTCAGTTGGGACAAAGATCAGTTGGGATAGCAGCAGTTGGTGAGGTGTGTGGCAGCAGAGATGGTCAGGGCCACCTGCAGGTGAACTGTGTTCTGTATCATGAGCTGCATTCTTGTCTGAGGGCAAACCGATCTTTGGCAGGCTCCATCAAATAAACATTAGCGCCTCGGTTATATATGGAAAGAGCCTGGTGCCTGTTTTGGGCTTGGGAACTGTGGTGCCAATTTTTTGGATTTTATCAAATATACAGTTCACATCCCTGGAATTACCCTTTGTTTCTCTGCAGATGTCATTTGTCTTTGATAACAGGACAAAATAAGTAGGGGGGAGGGGAAGATTGTGGGTAGTTTGCGATGTGTTGCTGAACAAGAGATTGAATGGTCTAGTCCTGTCCCCCTGTTCCCATCACATTGATCTCAGATCAGGCATCCAGTATCAGTTTAACAGTGACAAATTAATCTCAGTAAACTCCAATTGGCAACTGTGGTAAACCACTGTTCAGTAACTCCACCTATTTTTTAACCTTTTTTTTTGGACACTAAGGGGCAATTTAGAATGGCCAATCCACCTAACCTGGACATCTTTGGACTGTGGGAGGAAACCAGAGAATCCAGAGGAAACCGACATAGACATGAGGAGAAAGTGCAAACTCCGCACAGACAGTGATCCAAGCCAGGAATCGAACCCTGGACTCCTGGAGCTGTGAGGAAACTGTGCTAACCACTGTGCTACCGTGTAATTGAGACAGAGGCTGCCAATGGGAGAGAAGGAATAGGAAGTCCAAAGATGGATTGGCCATGCTAGGTGGATTGGTCTTGCTAAAAATATCCCTTAGTGTCGAGGGACGTGCAGACTAGGTGGGGTTACAGTGTTACAGGGATAGGATGGAGGGAGCCAGGTAGAGTGCTCTTTCAAATGGCCTCCTTCTGCACTGCAGGGATTATATGGTTGTACGGTGTAAGGCCAAAGAAAATGGCAACAGGGCAAGTTAACAGAAACAAGGGGTGTATCTGGACGAGGAGAAATGGACAAGATAGAAACATCACCAATAACTCCCTCCCAACCAAAAGAAATGACATTTCTGATCTGAAATCATTGAACTCAACGTTGAGCCCAGAAGGCTGCAATGTGTCCAATTAAAAGAGAGAAACCCGCTCCAGCGAAGGAGGCGCCACCGAGAAACACTTGGCTGGGGAACCGGAGAATTCTGCCCTGTGTCTGAATTGCAGGTTCTGCTTTCAATTTCAATGCTTTTACCTCTTCAGTTAATATATCATTGTCAAGTTTGCCCTCTTCAACGTCCTTCTGAAGTCTCTGAATAGTTTCTCGGTTGTTTGTTGAGACTCAACAGTTCCAAATTCAATTGTTCTGCCTCAGTTTTATAAATACTGTTTCGTTTCTTCTATAAACGTCTTCCCCTTCTCCTGAAATAATTCCTCACTGGACTTGTTCTTATTTTCGCCGTGCTTTTTCATGAAGCTTAGTTTATTCTCTACTGTCTTCTAATTCAAGGTGCTGCATAGGGCCCACATGACTGGGACGAGGATGAATAGGTTCTTTGGGGGTGAAGATAGGTGTGCCAGGTGCTCGGGGAGTCCAGCGAACCATGCCCATATGTTCTGGGCATGCCCGGCATTGGAGGAGTTCTGGAAGGGGGTGGCGAGGACGATGTCAAGGGTGGTGGGATCCAGGGTCAAGCCAGGATGGGGACTCGCGATCTTTGGGGTTGGGGTAGAGCCGGGAGTGCAGGAGGCGAAAGAGGCCGGTGTGCTGGCCTTTGCGTCCCTAGTAGCCCGGCGAAGGATTTTGCTACAGTGGAAGGACGCGAGGCCCCCAAGCGTGGAGACCTGGATCAATGACATGGCGGGCTTTATTAAGCTTGAGAAGGTTAAATTCGCCCTGAGAGGATCGGTGCAAGGGTTCTTTAAACGGTGGCAACCTTTCCTCGACTTTCTGGCTCAACGATAGGGTACTGGGACAGTAGCAGCAGCAACCCGGGGGGGGGGGGGGGGGTGGGGGGGGGGGGGGGGACGTTGATTATGTTAGCTTATTTTATTTAAATTTGATTTATCTAATTTTAATTTATGGTTAAGTTCTCTTGTTTGGGGGTGGTGGGGGAATGTGATACATGTGATGTTACGGTATGGGGGGAATTGTGGGTGTTATGGGGCTGTTAGTTGCATATTACTGCTTTTTGCTATACTTTTTGTTATATTTTCTGCAAAAAATTCCAATAAAAAAAAAATAAAATAATAAATTAATTTCTTCTTCTTAATTTTGTCAATTTTTGCAACTTTCTGTTCATAGAATTTACAGTGAAGGAGGCCATTCGGCCCATCAAGTCTGTACTGGCCCTTGGAAAGAGCACCCTATCTAAGCTCATACTTCCAACCTATCCCCGTAACCCAGTAACCCCATCTAAACGTTTTGACACTAAGGGTAATTCAGCATGGCCAATCCACCTTACCCGCAGATATTTGGACTGAGGGTGGAAGCTGGAGCACCCGGAGGAAACCCACACAGAAACAGGGAGAAAGTGCAAACTCTGCACAGTGACCCAAGCTGGGCTTCGAACCTGGAACCCTGGAGCTGTGAATCAACTGTGTTAACCACTGTGCTACCATGCCCCCCTGCAAGTTTGCTGTCAGCTATTATTTCATCTTATTCTTTTAAGGTTTCCTCTCTTGCTCTAATTCTTTTGATGATCATTTTGTTTTGTTTTTTAAGTACTTCTGTCTCGTGCGTTGCTGCTTCATCTTCATATCCAATAATTTCTAGTTTCTTTTGGATTCTGACCCAGGGGGTTTGCAATTTTCCCTATGTTGCCATCTTGGTAACTGCCCATGTTATTTGACTCTATATTACCGAGGGTCTGAAAATATCTTTTCTTAGGTGCGCATCTCTCTTGTTAGGCTTCAGTGTTCCATACCTTGGGATACTGTTCTGCATTCTTGCATTTAGTTGTCATGTTTCTTGTCACCTTTAATCACCGCCATTGAACAGCATGGGACTATCATCAAATCCCATTCCAACACCATGGCCGGGATTCTCCCCTACCCGGCGGGGGGATGGGGGCGGGGGGGGGGGGGGGGTGTCCCGGCGGGACGGAGTGGCGTAAATCACTCTGGCGTCGGGCCTCCCCAAAGGTACGGAATTCTCCGCACCTTTAGGGGCTAGGCCCGCGCCGGAGTGGCTCCCGCTCCGCCGGCCGGCGCGAACAGCCTTTGGCGCTCCGCCAGGCGGGGCCGGGAGGCCTTCGCAGGACGGCTGAAGTCCGCGCACACGCCGGTGCGTCAGTGGCTGCTGACGTCATACCGGCACATGCGCAGGGGAGGGGGGTCTCTTCCGCCTCCGCCATGGTGAAGGCCATGGCGGTGCGGAAGAAAAAGAGAGCCCCCATGGCACAGGCCCGCCCCCGATCGGTGGGCCCCGATCACGGGACAGGCCACCGTGGGGGCACCCCCCCGGGGCCAGATCGCCCCGCGCCCCCCCCCCCCCCCCCCCAGGACCCCAGCGCCCGCCCGCGCCGCCAATGCCACCAGCACCAGACGTGCTTTGATTCCCGCCGGCGGAACGGCCTGTCAGCGGCGGGACTTCGGCCCATCGCGGGCCGGAGAATCGCCACGGGGGGCCCGCCGATCGGCGCGCCGCAATTCCCGCCCCCGCCGATTCCCGGGTGGCGGAGAATTCTGGCCACGGCGGGGCAGGATTGACGTCGGCCTCGGGCAATTCTCCGACCCCCCGGGTGGTCAGAGAATTTCTGCCCCATGTCATAATATGGGTTCTTTATGCTACAATGGTTGTGTCTCATTGATGAGATCTTGATGCTTGAGTGTTTAAACATAAACACATTTATTGGTAGGCTTTAACTATTTACAGTTCCAAGTATGGTTTTGCATAGTGTTACTCCTACCATGCTGGCTAGCTGCTTACAGAGTGTTCTTCTAGACTGTTCTCTGACCATGTAACTATATACACCATACCATAGGCCATGCACTCTCCAGCTGTATGTTAACCCTAGCTCTGCTGAGCACTTTACATTATAATGCACGCAGGCACGTCATCACAGTTATATTGAGGTTCTGTGAGACAATACAGCAAACCAAGGACAAAGAGGCCCCTTCAATATGCTGAAAGGGGAAGGCGGCAAAAATATGTTTGTTGGTGGCATAGGATGATTCTTGAATACAGCGGATGATGGGCTGAAAGGTGAAGACAAGGAGCATCAATATGTAAATGTTGCCGCAGTCGTAGAATTTTTTTTACGGTGCAGAAGGAGGCCATTCGGCCCATCGAGTCTGCACCAGCCCTTGGAAAGAGCACCCCACTTAAGTCCCAGAACCATAGGCTTTGAGAGCTGACTAGTGGTGATTTAACCTGAGGTATCACTTTTATAGGTGGGAAGGGAAGGGGTGTGAGGGAGATGTGGATAATAGAACAGGCGTGGTGTCCTTGGTTGAGGAGAAAGAAAGATATAGGTTCTGCATCCTGTATCCGGCATTCCAAAATCCAGAAGGACCAGAAAAGTAGGTTCTGCCCTGGAAACTACAAATCCAGGGCGGCACGGTGATGCAGTGGTTAGCACTGCTGCCTATGACGCTGAGAACCCGGGTTTGATCCCGGCCCCAGGTCACTGTCTATGTGAAGTTTTCACATTCTCCCCGTGTCTGCGTAGGTTTCACCCCCACAACCTAAAGATGTGCAGGGTAGGTGGATTGGCCACACTAAATTGCCCATTTTGGAAAAAAAATAATTGGGGACTCTAAATTTATTTTAAAAAAGGAAATAAGAGAAAAAATGGAAACTACAAATCCCATCAGGCATTGCTTTCTGATATACCCAGGTCAGGACGCTGATCCCTGGACATTGGGTCTAAGATTAACAGATGAAGACAGTCTGGTCCATCCCTCGTTTCTTCCTTTTCCAATCCTGGCTGGGTCCAGGTCGGCAGAGAAATTAACCTTGCTTTAAATCATCCTATCCCCCCCACCCACCATCGACCCTCCACATCCCAGGGCCCAAAATCCAGAAAATCCCCATACCTGGTACAGGAATATAGGTACCATTAATAATAATCTTCATTATTATCACAGGTAGGCTTGCGTTAACACTGCAATGAAGTTACTGTGAAAATCCCCGAGTCGCTGCATTCGGGCGCCTGTTGAGGTACACAGAGGGAGAATTGAGAATTCACCTAACAAGCACGTCTTTCGGTACTTGTGGTAGGAAACCGGAGCACCCGGGGAGAACGTGCAGACTCTGTACAGTGACCCAAGACGAGAATTGAACCCGGGTCCCTGATGCTGTGAAGCAATTGTGCGACCATACAATGCCGAAGCATTGGTATGGAGGATGGCATTGTTGAGTTGTTGACTCTTCTGTAACCTGAAATGTTACAGGTCGAGACCAAGAAGGCAGGTTTTAGACAGATTGATTTTTTTCAATTAAAAACAACTTGTTCTGCAGAAGGGTTCCCTGGAAATCAAAAGCAACATTAATTTAAACATTTTGAAATACCATGAGATATTTCACCCCTATATTAAGTTCCCTGGACAATTGGGAAGTCATCACCCAAAGCTTTAAAGCCAAATCTATTTTTTAAACTTTCATCCAAGGTTTTTATCGTGGGTTTCCAGAACTCACGCCTTCCTCCTGTTCTTGTAATCCCAAAGCTGACAGTAGATGGTGCTGCAGTAAACCCAGAGACTGAGAGCCTCTTTGTTTGTTTGCAATGAGGACACCTTCTCGTGGTTAATCTCATATACCTTCTTTCCTCAATCCACACAGTAGAGGGAGACCCTTAAACCCTTTTCAGCTTGCCGAGCTGTCACACCATGCAACTGTCGAATTCATTCTCCAAGTGAGGGAGCTGCCAACTTTTAAAAAAGAATTTGCATTCGATTTTCAACATTTTCACAACACAGAAACAACCCCAAATAAACCAAAAATTCCCGACTCCACCCCCCCCCCCACCCCCACCCCCGAATGCCCCCCGCCTCCCCCAACAGTCAACACCCGAAAGTGCATCATGAACAAACCCCAACAATTGTAGGACCCCTCCTTCACCCCCCCTCAGCTTGAACTTCACCTTCTCCAGGGTCAAACTGGACCCCTCACCACGCTGAGGCACAGGGTGAAGAAGCTAACCTCCACCGCAACAAGACCCGCCTACGAGCAAACAGGGAGACGAAGGCTAAGACATCTGCCCCCGCACCCACCTGCAGTTGGGGCCGGTCTGACACCCCGAATATGGCTTCTAGGGGACCGGGCGCCACATCCACACGCAAGACCCCCGGGATTGTACTAAATACCGTCCTCCAAAACCTTTCCAGCTTCGGGCAACACCAAAATATATGGTTTGCGGGGCTCCTCCCACATCACTTGCAGACATCCCCCACCCCCTCGAACAGCCGGCTCATCATTGATTTTGTGAGGGGCGCTACCTTCAGCTGTATCAGGGCCAATCTTGCACAAGAACAAAGAACAACAAAAAACAAAGAAAAGTACAGCACAAGAACAGGCCCTTCGGCCCTCCAAGCCTGCGCCAACCATGCGGCCCATCTAAAATCTAAAAGAAGTCGAGGGATTCACCCTCCACAGCAGCTCTCACCACTGTCCCTCTTCCAGCGCCAACCCGAGCTCTTCCTCCCAATTTACCTCAATCCCCACCATGGACACTCTAACCTCCTCCAGGATTCTCCCGTAGGTCGCCGAGATGCCTCCAGGAGGCCGGGGGTATCAAGATGGTCGAGAAAATGTTCTTTGCAAAGTCCCGCACTTGCATGCTCCTGAACCCTTCCCCCTGCGCCAGCCAATACATCTCTCCCAGCTCCTCTAAACTTGCAAATCCCCCCCCCCCCAATCCTTAATTTCCTTAATCCCCCTCTTGTCCCATCCCCAAAATCTCACATGTATCCTCCCTGGCTCAAACCCATGATATCCCCAAATTGGCATCTTCCCTGACCCGGCCCCGAAGCTTAGTGCTGCCTAAACTGCCTCCAAATCTTCAATGTGGCAACCACCAGCGGTTTACAGCCAGTACTTTCCTGCGGCCGTCAAGAGCGGCGCCGATTCCAGCGTCCGCAACCCCGACCCCCTACCATCTTTACCCACAGAGGACCCCCTCCTTGCTCCAGTCCCACATCTTCTCCGCATTCGCCACCCAATAATAACGCGACCAGTTTGGGAGGCATAGCTCCCCCTGCCTGCCAGTCCCACTGCTATACCATGCTCCTAATTCTGGCCACCTCCCCCCCCGAAACAAAGGAGGAGATCAACTTGTCCACCCCCCTGTAGAAGGACTTAGGTAAAAAGACCGGCAGACATTGAAATAAAATAGGAAAACATTCATTTTAACTGCCTGCACACAGCCCGCCATGTCGACAAATCGGCCTTCACCCTCCCCCCCCAACCTAGTGAAATTAAACTTCTGAAGCCCTGCCCAAACCCGAGCTACCTGTTCTCCCAACTACCTAAAGTGGGTTGACACCAAGCGGAATGGCAGCCCCCATCCCCACTTCCACTCCTGACAGGGAGACCATAAAATACTCGCTATTCCCTAGATTCAATATATACCCCGAGAATGTCCTACATCACTGGCGCAGCTCCATTATCCATTCCACCGACGTGCTCGGTTCCGAAATATACAACAGCAGATCATTGGCATATAGGGGCACCCTATGCTCCACCCCACCCGCCTCACAATCCCCTTCCACAACCCTGAGCTCCCTTGCGCAATGGCCAATGGCTCTATAGCCAATGCAAACAGAAGGGGGGGACATAGGACACCCCTGCCTCATACCCTGGTACAGTGCAAAATATCCTGAATTCATCTGGTTAGTGCGCACACTGGCCATCGGTTCCTTACACAGCAGCTGCACACACGTCACAAACTTCAACTCAATTCCAAATCTCTCCAGTACCATTAAATAAGCCCACTCTACCTGATCAAATACCTGCTCTGAATCCAGTGCCACCTGTCTCCCTTCCCTCCGCTGGAGTAAGGACCACATTCAGCAACCTCCTCACATTCAAGAACAACTGCCTTCCCTTCATGAACCCCATCTGGTCTTCCCCAACCACCTTCCGGAGACACCCTTCCAACCTTAACGCCAACACCTTTGCCGATATGTTGGCATCTACATTCAGCAGAGATATGGACCTATACGACCCACACTCCACCGGTTCCTTGTCTTTCTTTAGTAGCAACGAGGTGGAAACTTGCCCCATCGTTTGCAGCAAGACACCCCTACCTAACGCATCCTCAAATATTCCCACCATCAACGGCACCAGTTTGTCTTTACATTTCTTATAATATTCAACTGGGAACCCATTGGGCCCCACCGCCTTCCGTGCCTGCATCCTCCCAATCGCCTCCTTCACACCTGCTCCGCCACTCGCTATTCCAACCCTGCCCTATCCACCTCTCCCAACCTTCGATATTCCAGCCCATCTAGAAATTCCCTCAACCCCCACTCCTCCTCCGGTGGCTCTGACCTATAAAGGTCCCGATAAAATTCTTCAAATGCTTTATTAATCTGCTCCGGAGCCACCACCAACTTCCCTGTTCTGTTCTGTATCCGAAATAGCTCCCTTGCCGCAGCTCCCCTCCGGAGCTGGACAGCTAGCATACACCCTACCTTCTCCCCATACTTGCTTGCCCTTCTCAACTGATGCACTGCTTTCCCCGTGAACAATTGGTCAAACCTCATCTGTGACTCCATCCTGTCGGCCAGGAGACCCCGCATACCTCCCATCGACGTCCAAAATCTCCTCTATCGGCCTGTGGCGTTCCGTTCCTCCCTCTCCTCCCTGTCCACCTTTGCCTTGAAGAAGATCACCTCCTACCACCCCCCCCCCCCCCTCCCCCTCCACTGCTGCTTTCAGAGCCTCCCAGACCACCAGCTGTGAGACCTCCCCCGTGAAATTAAACCCCACGTACTCCTCGGTCACCTTCCCGATCTCATCACAGAGGCTCTGGTCCATGAACAGCCCCACATCTATTCTCCATCCTGGCCTCTGGACTGTCACCTTGTCCAAAGCCACATTCATCTAATGTGGAGCATGATCCAAAATCACGATTGCCGAGTACAGCGACTCCTAATCCCATCCAATAGCTCCTTTCACAGAACATAACCAACCTCCTCTTTAGTGGCCCCATCACTGTCACGTACCTGCCCCCCTGATCTGACGCCACCTGAAGCATCACCCTCTTGCCCACCAATACCACTACCCCCCAAGTCCTATGATTAAACCCCGAGTTAAACACCTGCCTCACCTAACCCTTCCTAATTTTACATATAAAATTATGAAGGGAATAGATAGGATAGATGCGGGCAGGTTGTTTCCACTGGTGGGTGAAAGTAGAACTAGGGGCAGTGCCTCAAAATAACGGGAAGTAGATTTAGGACTGAGTTTAGGAGGAACTTCTTCACCCAAAGGGTTGTGAATCTATGGAATTCCTTGCCCAGTGAAGCAGTTGAGGCTCCTTCATTAAATGTTCTTAAGATAAAGATAGATCGTTTTTGAGAAGGATTAAGGTTTATGGTGTTCGGGCCGGAAAGTGGAGCTGTGTCCACAAAAGATCAGCCATGATCTCATTGAATGGCGGAGCAGGCTCGAGGGGCCAGATGGCCTACTCCTGCTCCTAATTATGTTCTAAACCTCACCTGATTCTTCATCCACAAATGGGTCTATTGCAGCATCACCATGTTGGCCTTTAACCTCTTCAAATGTGTAAAAACACTCGATCTCTTCTCCAGTCCCCCTCATGTTCCACGTGACTATTCTGACCAGGGGTCTCTCACCACCTCACCCCTCCTACTCGCCATCAACATAACCCCAGGCCTTGACCCTCAGGCCTGACCCACCCCATCCATTTGTTAATGTAGAACCCCTCCCCCTCCCTCCCAGAACCCCCCCCCCCCCATCCTCTTCCTCTTGCAAGCACCTCTCCCAGTATCAATTCCATCACCCCACCTTTCACAACTCCCAGGCTCATCGAAACCTGTTCAACCAGGTTCCAATGACCACGGCCCCTCCCTCCACCACACTCCTGCTCACGAGCCAGCCTTCGCTGCACAAGCCCCTCCTCCCAATCCCCTCCTCCATAACATAGTCTCTGAAAAACAAACAAAACCAGTGCAATACCACACCCCGGAAAACCAACATAACCCCAAAGCCCAATATTTTTGGAACCTACTATAAATGAAGGTAAACTACCATCCCTGTTCAATCACCCCAAAACCCGTACATTCCCACCATCAGATAGAAAACATAAAACAACAAAAAAGAGAGAGAAAGACAAAGTACAGACTCCGTCCGCTCAATCCAAGTTCCAACTCCAGTCCCATCTCTCATTTCAGTCCCAATGCTTCAGCCATCACGAATGTCTCCGCCGCCTCTAACTAGAAATCCCTCAAGTTGTGCATCACCCTCAACTTTGCACCTTAGATCAGTGTTCTTCAAACTTTTTTCCGGGGACCTATTTTTACCAACCGGCCAACCTTCGGGACCCAACCCGGCCAACCTTCGCGACCCATGCCGGCTGACCTTCGCGACCCATGCCGGCCGACCTTCGCGACCCAAGCTGGCCGACCTTCGCAACCCACGCCGGCCGAACTTCTCGGTCCACGCCGGCCGAGCTGTGCGACCCACCATTTTCTCTTACCTTGTTTGCTGCCGACAAGAATGGAGGAAATGGTTTTGAGTCCCTTTGACCCTCGTATACGCTCCTCCAATGGAATCTGTTGGATGAAGATGAAGCCTTCCGCTGTCGGAAAGTATGGAGTCTCCATCTGTCCAAAGTTCTGAATTTATCTATTTATCTCCTGTAAAGTTTAATCAAATACACCCCCCCCCCCCCCCCCCGAAGCTGGTAAAACAAAATTGAGTAAAATAAATTTTAAAAATGAATAAAACCCCCCCGAACTTGTAAAAAAATTAAATGAATCAAATAAATGAAAATAATGAATAACCCCCCCGAACTTGGAAAAAAACAAAATGAATAAAATAAATGAAAAAATTTAATAAAACCCACCGCAAACTTGTAAAAAAAGATTAAATGAATAAAATAAATGAAAAAAATTAATAAACCTCCCCCGTACTTGTAAAAAACAATAAAATGAATAAAATAAATGAAAAAAATAAATGAATAAATTAATAAAAATCACTACAAAACTTGTAAAACGAAAAGCTGCAACCGTTTAAAAAAATAGCTGTCGCACTGCGCATGCATGCCCGATTTGCGCAGGCGCACTGATCATCGTGCGCGCAGTGCGGCTGAATGTTTTAAACAGGTTCGCGGAATGCACATGAGCGGCGATCATCGTGCACGCATGCGCAATGCGGCTGAGTTTTTTGCATGTTCGCGGAATGCGCATTCGCGCCGATCATCGTGCGCGCATGCGCAATGCTGCCAATTTTTGTTTTTACATGTTCCTGGCCGCTTGCAGCCGGCGTTTTGAAAAGCTGGCTGCTGCGCCGGGATTTGCGCGATTGGGAGCGCCGCAGACAACGGCTCCGCGACCCTCCCGACACCCGCCTGCGACCCACCCTGTGGGTCGCGTCCCCGACTTTGAAGAACACTGCCTTAGACCACCCAAAGTTTCACGTTGTTGATGTACAGTGCCACCTTCACCCGTCCAAAGACCACCCGCCTTTTCATCAGTTCCACCGTCAAACCTTGGTATATTCG